>NC_041049.1:38655011-38847511 GCF_900634775.1 Gouania willdenowi | reverse complement strand
GTGTGGATAGCAAAATAAAACTGCTCTAGTGATCAGCTGTGGTGTGGAGTCAGCGTATACAGACACGCCCACTCACGCATATGCATGAAGTCCCCAAAGCAGCTTGTTTTTAGAAGCGGTCTGAAAGTGACTTTTCAGTGGGCTAAAAACAAGCAAGTTTGGAAATATAAACCTCAAATACTATGTTGTCGGGGTTCTTAGAACAAATGGCGATGGGTGAAATACGGCATAATGCTGGACCTTTAAAATTAATATGTCAATGATTAAATCAATTAAAAAAAAATATTAAAACATTTATTGAACACTGACATTCCAACAATGCACAATATAATATAAAATATTAAATACAATGTTTAACTTGACCCCATTCATAGGTACATCTCAAAAAAATTAGAATATTTTGAAAAAGTTTAATATTTTTGGTCACTCATTTCAGAAAGTCAAACCCATATGATATTGGCTCATGACTCATACAATGAAATATATCAAGCCTTTATTTCTTGAAACTTTGATGTTTATGGCTTACAGATAATGAAAACCCAAAATTCAGAGTCTCAGAAAACTAGAATATGACATAAGATCAATAAAAAAAGGATATTTTAAGCAAAAATGTAAGGTTTCTGAAAAGTATGTTCATTTCTATGCACTCAATACTTGGTTAGGCCTCCTTCTGAATGAATGACTGCATCAATGCAGCGTGGCATTTGCAACAACACATCACCAGTAGGGTAAAACTAACCTGTCTCACAGCGGTCTAAACCTAGCTCTGGCTCTGTGACTCATAATCATTTGTTGTTTATTCGTTTTTCACTAGTAACATAGTGAGTATTTTGTATTGTATGGTGAGTTAACTGGTTACACCCCTACTGATGGTGAATAAAGTCTTTCTCTGGCTGTATATTTTTTTAAACAAAGCTCACAATGAATGATCTAAAAAGTAACAAATTAGGGTCCACAGGGTGTCAGGATCAGGTCAACCACAAAACCTAGAGCGGATCATTTTTTACCTGACAAATTGTAATAACACGCCACGTAATCCACACCTGTGACACCATCACGGTCTCACATTCAAGTCTGTGGTCCAGGTTTACATAGAAAAGCTCATCTGGGGCCGCTGAGCTACATTATCTGAAATCAAACGCTTGATTCCACTCCCACCAGGAACAATCAGTGCGGCCTTAATGTGAGAATGTCTTTAATCCTCACAAAAGGGACGCTGACATTCACACCCAGTACATATGAACCTGACTGGACCCAGGTTCCTGCAGTGGCTTTGTGCACTGGGTGGACGGATAATGACACTTTATTACAGGCTCATTATTGCGGCGAGCTTGCCACCATGAAAAGGACAGCTGTGAGACAGGTGACCTAGCAGAGTGTTAACAAATATGGGGAAAAGGCCTCGAGGGAAGTTTTACATAAAAGCTGTGGTTTCTACTCGGAATTAGTGGGAAAATTTTAACTTTGGTTTGAGAATTCACTCTGATTGTTAGTTACAAAATTACAAAGCATTTAAAAAGCACATCATGGTTTCACTATCTGTGTTTCCATTAGCTTTGGAAATGTGCAAAATCTAAATATCTCAATAACCAGACTTCATGCATGAATTCTTTATTTCCAAGAAAAGGACACTTTGCCTGAACTCATCGTACTCAAAAAGTACAAGATGTTTAGTTCAGTCTTACAATATTGAAGGTTGTTTTGAAGCCTGGTAACTCTGGTGAAATCTCATCCCGTGAGACTTCTCTGCAGGAATATGGACGCTCCTATAACACTCTGCATTCCTTTGTTGTTTGTGTTTATTGTGTCTAATGCTAAGAAATCTCCTGGTCTCCTCTTCTGTCCACACGTACCGCACCATGTTTTCTCAGAGAGAAGTGGTCATGTGACCAGGTATGTCACGTCCTGTGACGTGTAATTGTGTAAAAAGTGTTTCCATTGAGCTTTAACCACACATTTTAATATGGAAATGTCTGAAAAACCTCGTTATCGAAAAATAAAAACTTTTTAGTGATATTTGAGTGTTTTTTATTTTGCATTACCGGTTTTTATTGAACCTTTTTGATTTTGAGCATTTCCAAGTGTAATGGAAACACAGCTAGTCATCATCGGACAATCATTACAACACATTGATAAATATTTACTGTTCTGTAAGCCTGAGTTTGTTGTCACAGTTTAGATTTCCATACATATTCCATCATGCTTACTCTTTTTCAGGGTCGTGTGGAGTTTGAATTTCCATGAGGAAATATTCCTTATAATGTTTCAATAGCTGTGAAATGAGATTTTACCAGAGTTACCAGGCTCCAAAACAACCTTCAATGGAAACATCTTCAAAGAGATGTTAGACTTTGTGGAGACCTTAATATCACTTTTATTTTGGGCCCCTTTAGGGCCAGACTGGGGCAGCCCTGTACTAGGCAGTGATCACCAAATGGACAGAGGGAAACCTGAGAAATTCACACAGGTTGAATATGAATATTAAAGAAGTTCTGCTCAGAAAAAAAGTTTCCTCTCATGGTAGCAGTGAGTGTGATCATGTGTCCATCAGTGGTGAACTAACATCCAGGATAAGTGAGTACAGAAGAAGAAAAGAATAGTTGTTCAGTAATAATTACGAGCTAACATTGCTATCATGCAGCTTGTTTGACCTCCAAAAACGAATTGGGTTCTAAAATTGTGAAGCTCATAAATAAGAAAGATGTGACGTATTAAAGTCATTCACTAAATCATCACTATCACAACATACATGGATTATCATTGTCACTGAGGACTAGACATTACACTGAGTGAGAAACATTCCTTCTAAGAGATGAAGAGATAAAACTGAGTTTTAACTCTGGATAAGTAAGTCTGACTAACAAAACTAACATCTAACTTTTCATATTTTACATTCTTCATGTCAACATTCAGACATACTGACCACATGGGTCAGTGCATTGATAAGTTAAAAGTTAAATGTTCGTCCTCATCCTTCGTCACTGTGTCAAAATTGAGCCAATCAGATCAGACTCATGCAGGGATTAGCCTCATTAGCCTCTTTAGCTTCACTGACCAGATAATGGCATTAGCAACATTAGCTAATGTATGAACAACAGAGCTGCCCTGTCTCAGATCTTATTTAGAGACACACTTTGCTCTGCTTTTAAACACTGATTTAAATTATTGTATTTACCTTGACATTAGATTTGGATATTCATGATGTTAATGTTTAATATGCAACCTGATTTTTTCTTTTTTTTTTTGTTTTAAGTTGGAACAAAGCCTAAATTTTTTGGTCTCCTGAGCTGGAGGCTGAGATGTGCATGTTCTTGGGTGAAGGTCTTGAAAGTATCTCTGTTTACAGGTGGTATCAGATTCACAGGTGGTTTAACAAGTGAACACATTAGAACGCAGACCATTCAGTGCTGAAGCTATGCACTTTAGACCTCCAGCCAACCATGTCAAACACTTTCCTATGAGCAAGAATAAAGCTAGTGTCACTTATGTACGGCAAACTCTGAATACAGAAACTGATTTTAACATAGGTGCAATCATCTTTAATACAAAAGTAACAAAATGATAAAACAACTATGAAGACCAAGTTGGACTAAATAATAGCAACCATTATGATGATGATTATTATTATTATTATTATTATGCATGTGACGTATCGTCTCTGTGATTAAGTGTTTCTTTTAAATTATGACAAAGACTTTGGAAGACAGTTGTATCAAACAATGACAGGAGAAAAAATATGTTGTACAATGCACAAATGCACAAACACATTAATAAAAATGTATAATAAGGATTTGATAATAGATTATAAAAAGACAGCAAGTTGTGTGGATCAATGTGAACACAGAGAGGAACGAGTTGGTGCTTAAACAGGATATTATTGCTTAAATATGAAGAGGAAAATAGTTGAAAGAATAAGCAGGAGAGAAAGTCCCTGAGCTGGTGAACCTGTGACCTGTGACCTCTGACCTCTCCACTAAGAAATGCCTGAGGTAATTTGAATCAAGGGAAGGTGTGTCACTTTCAAACAGCCTGTATATGGTGAATGGGCCCAGTGGAGCAGCCCGCTGCCCCCTCACCACATGTTGGAGTCTCTGCTTTTATTAAAAGAGAACCTGATGGTTGCAGGTGCAAAGCTGACATGAGGCCTTCATAAAGGGAATATATCCATTACCTGTGTTTAATCATAAAGGGAATAGATCCATTACCTGTGTTTAATCAGAGCTGCACTGGGATAGGATGGGACTCATTGCTCTTTGATGGAGAGCTCTGTTATGAAGATGGACAGTCACTTTGCTCTCTAAGTGGAACCATCGTTTAGCCTCCATTCCCACAGAAAAGGCCCATTTGTTATCCACGGGGGAGTGCAGCAGGGGCGCTAATGCTAATGCTAGGAGGAAGCTTCATGCATTTCCCATACAACTATGCACATAGGCACACAGTTAACAGCAGAGGAAACAGACTGTGATACAAACTATAAAGACTTGGAGGAATTCAACCTCAAAAACCAACACTGCTTTTGTCTTCCAAACTTTGGGTCAAAATCCCTTTTGGGGTCGCAAGACACTGGGAGGGGGTCACCAGATGCCAATTTTTGCATATTTTTACCCTTTTTCTGCAACTACACCAAGCGTGCCATATTTTAACCTATTTTCATCACTTTTTCTTGCCATATTTTTGCTCCTTTTAATGCATTTTTGCTACATTACTCCCATTTCTGCCACTTCTCCATCAAATTCCAAAAGCCTTTTCTTCACATTTTCCCACTTTCAAGACATTTTCAGCACTTCTAAACCCTTTTCACCATTTTTCTCACCTGATGTCACAGATGTCGACCCATTATTATCACTTTCAACCACTTCACCATATTTCATGCTGATTTTTGCAATTTTAACTACATTCATGATTTGTCATGCCCATTATTTGCCAGTTTAAATGAATTGTTCCTACTTTTTAATTGACATTAACCAATATCTATATGAACCAATATCATCCATGAATCAAATCAGCAACTATAAACTGTGGGTTTATCTGAATACTACATATGATTGAATTATAATTTTAAATGTGTGCAAAGTAAAAGAGATAAAAAAAGAAAGTGAAATATTTCTGCTATTGTGACGTCCACATGAGGCATGTATTAGTATACTGTAATTCTGTGTGTACTGGCATCTCATATAAAGTATTGTGTGTGAACTCCTCTTCATTGCACACAGTGTTGAAGCAGCAGCAGTCTCTAAAGTCTTATGGCAGATGAAATGTCTTTGAAAAGTTACAGCATCGACCTGCAGGGACTGAGTGAGCATTTATTTAAGGACAGGTTTGTTCTTTAAGAGGAAAAGAATGACCCTGTTTGCTCACGCTCTGATCAATGTGGACTGGATCATGGATCATTCTAGGAAACAGGCTCTGCTCACCTTGTTCACGAGTTTGGATTTTAATATGTTAAGTGGAGGCGCGTCTGAAAGGTTAATTTATTGGAGAACAGGCCTTTGATTGGACATGAGTTATCGTTAATGATAATAACCAATCAAATTAATGAGAGTTAATTTACTAAATTAGATATTGTTTCGCAGTCTCTGAGCTGTTCGACCTAAAGATTGTCACCAACACGATCACGATGCTAAAGGTTTTCACTGCTTTTTAATCTCCTTGTTCTTTCTGAAATCTTCCACCTAGTGTTGTTTCTTTGTATTTGAGCCATAGTGCAGTGGTTCTCCACCTTTTCATCCCACAACCTCCACAAAAAAGTCCCATAAAACGGGGACCTCCACTGTACCTGACGGTGGTTGAACTCAGACATGAACATTGAAGAACAGTCATGTGGAGACAGGGTCATCTATAAGGGGGAATAAAGGGGAGAGATTTTTGTGGTCCATCCATAAAGTCAGCAAAATGATGGTCCATTGTTCTATGAATCTATGATAACCATATTTACTGAATAATATCAACTGTTATCCAGGAAGTTTAGTATTATTTTGGCCATAGTATATAGTCATTTTAAAGATGTAAATCCTTGTTTTAATCAGAAATAAAATGGGTTATAAGGTGGTGAAATGGGATTTTTAAAACCACATAAATTGGTTAAAAGTTGCTAATTAGATTGGCCAAAAATGGAGAGAAAAAGTGGTCATAAGGGTTGATTATTGTAACAAAAAAGTTTAAACTTGTAAATATTGGGCATGAAAAACCATGAATGTGGTTGTATTGGCGAAAAAACAATTATGAAATATGGTGAAAAGGAGTTAAACGTGACATAATGGGACAAAATATGTGACTATAGGTGGACTATGGCTGAAAATGTCTTGAAAGCGGAAAATATGTGTAGAAAAAGCATCAAAATTTGATGGAAAAGTGGCAGAAATAGGAGTAATGTAGCAAAAATACAATAAAAAAAGCAAAAATTTGGCAAGAAAAAGTGATGTAAATAGATTAAAATATGGCAAGTTTGGTCTAGTTGCAGATAAAGGGTAAAATTAAGCAAAAATGGGCTCAAATTGTTTCGAAAATATTCTGAGTTTCTTGAAGACATCTGGCGACTCCCTCCCAGTGTCTCACGACCCCAAATGTGGCCCTGACCCAAAGGCTGAGAACCCATGCTTCACATCATCAGGATATCTGTGCTGTATTTCACACTGTCTCAGCATTGTTGTGTTTAATGGTATCTCCAGCCTTGGACCAGGCACTGATACCAGCTGAGCTCAGGGTGTTTTCACTTTTCCATATCTATTACAATTAGTTTTTGATTAAGGAACCCAGTGCGGCGCTTTGAAGCCTTTAATGTTGTGTCAACTGGATGATGATCGAGGGAACAGCATGGACGCCTCCCAGTAACACAGCGGCCAGTAAAAGCCTTGGACTTGACCATTTTATCTTCCTAATGGAAACCAGATGAGCTGCTTTTCTCTCTTTTCAGTGTTTGGCTTTTCCTCGAGGTGATACAAACTATGAGAGGAGAATTTATGCCCAGGTTTTGACAGCTTTATTTCATCTCTCTTATTTTGGCTTCAGTCAATGATTTTGACACTGTGTAAAACGTGTAACAAAGTGCAGATATTTCACATGAAGTTAGAAATTTGCTTTGTAATATTTGATCAAATTCCTCTTTTTAATGTTACAAACATGCTCAGATACTCTAGAATAGTTCAGTGTTTAATTGCTATCAAAGTAATGGAAACATCCACAAAACAACCCTGAGACAGAAAGTGTTAGTACTAATAACAACAATGTGAAATCTTTGTGTATCAACCTCAGTCAAGTCTATTCATTTATTGGCTGACAACCCACTACCATCCTATAGCAGATTAGTTTAAACACACTTTAATGTTAGAAGAGCGTTCCTGAAAATATCCATCACTGCAAAAACAACAAAACCCTAAACATATTTTACACAAAACTACATTAAAACGTATGGTGGAACAATTCATTTTAGCAATGCAACGATTCATTGTTGCCGATTTGATTCACGGATGATGTTGGTTCATTCAAAATGATTCAGTGACTTCAAATGGAATCAGGATCATTCCATGTCATTTCAACAAATGGCCCACACACTTTTGTCTCCAAAAAACAAAAAAAAAAAAAACAATTCTTCTGTGATTATTTAAAAGGGACACTGTAAATATTTAGTTTGATTGGATGAATACTTTTGATATGGACAATTTAGTAAGGGGGTATGTGTAGATTTTCAATTGTCCTTATTTTTCTTCTGATTTCAGCTTCCAATATCTCAGGAACTGCACCACATAGGAAATTGAAATTTGGTATAGTAATACAGCTCCACCTCTCTCAGAATATACAAAAAGATTTGCTATACAACCCCTGTAATTTGATCAGCTTTGAGCTATGTACATAGACTGTTCACATCACTATTGAATTTAGTCACATGTATGCATTGGTTCTTGGGTGACACACTTTTTAAATACTAATGTAAGAAACAAGTCTGATCACTGTTTTAATTTATAATATAAAGGTTACTCTTTCTTGAAATTGAAAAATGTTTTTCTTTATGACTTTTTCCAACTTTGGGTTTTTTCACCAGAGCTTGGCTCTGTGTCTTATAATTAGGGTTGTCACTTTAACACGTTAATTGCAATGAATTAATTACAGAAAAAAAATAACGCATTAAAAAATGAACGGCATTAATTGCTGACTAATTACACATCAATATGGTCTAAACTAAAGGTGTCAGCAGCCCTTTGGACTAGTCTCACATACAGACGAATGGAAATGGTTCAAGTCTGTTAAAAACAATAAATGACTTTATAAACTTTGTTATACATCAATGTTTTAATCTGCCATAATAATGTAATTAATTTAAAAGAAAATACTTCAAGTTGAGGGCGTTTCTCAGCTATTTTTAGGTGAGATTAAAAAAGAGATTAATTAGATTAATTAATCGCAGAGCATAATTAATTAATTACACACTATTTTTATTGACACTACTTTTAATCATTTATTGTTTATTAATAAATAAATTGTAGAAAATGTAGAACCTCAGAATTTTTTCATAATGAATTATGTTTTCAAAAATGAATGTTTTTCTGATGCAATGGTTTATGTATAGGTATATTGTTTATTAGTTTTTGACTAGTAACATACAAAAATACATAAATATATACATATAAATGTTTTTTTGTAAGGGAATCATCTATAAAATAATGATGAACATAAACAAACATGTAAACAACATTTAATGTTAAATGTATTCACATTAAATTTATAAAGTCCAACCACCGCTTCAGTTTAAATTAAAAGGATGTCAACGTTTCTGCTCTCATTTTCAATACTCATTGTGTTTTCAAAAAAGATACATATTAGGTTTACCTGACTCTTCTGCTTGTTTTGATCAAAATAATGCAATAATAATATCAACAGTGTTCAGGTTAAAAGAGCAGATGTTGAACCTGATACTTTTCCTTTTAACATGATTATCATGAGGTTTCTGCAGAGCTAACGCTAATGAGCTAACGCTAAGCTGACAGTAACGTCTTTATTTTTAAAACACATATATGTAAAACCTGCTGTGCTTAAATCACATGGGTTAATTCCTCGTATCGATACAATTGATTGATTAGATTTAAAAAAGACTTTTACTAAACTGTGCGGAGCACAGATAGATGTAGTCGTATCTTAGGAATATAAATCAATTTAATAGATGAATCGTTACTTACTTAGTGTTCAATGTTGTAAATAAACTTGACTGAACAGTGACCAACAGAATATAATTTAGCTGATGAAAATGCAGACATTGATTTTGATAATAAATTCATGCCGTTCGGATTTCCATGTTTGTTGCATTTCCTTAAAACTGCCTTTGAAGTATGACACAAAATTAAAACCTTCTAAATGTTATAGCCTGCAGAAGTTTGCAGCTTTACTCGTGTGTCGTCTCTTCAAAAATACTGCATGTTAAATATTTATTTTGGAGCTCTTTTCAAAAGCTTTTATTCAAAAAGCACCCTGATTAGGTTTGAAAAGTTCTCATCACAACACAGACTAAGAATGTTGAAAGTAGTAAAGAGGATATCATAAATAAACATTTTAAAAGGTCCAAAGGTCGAACAAGCATCGGCATTTTTATTCTACAAGGCAGCGAAAATATTCAGAATTGCTGTTTGAAGTTCTCCACTTGTTTTTTGTGATCAAAAAAAGCACCGGGTTTGGACACCAGAGAATGAAGAAGCATCCTCACGTCTGTAGGTCTCTCAGTGCTGCTTCCTGGATGGGCGGAGCCATGATTAGACCCTTTCACTGTTTATCATCAAATTGAACTTGTGAGGAAAAACTACAAACCAGGTAATCAATCACTGATTAAAATAGAGTAAAGAAACCCAGAGATAACTTTCTCTCTGCCCTGAAAGGTCATTCTCTGCAGCTGCTTTGTTTACTCATAACGACCACAATCGAAAGTTTTTAAATGTGTTTCTGTTTCCAAAAAACTGGAGTTTACAGCAGCTTGAAAGTCATCAGGGTCATTTAAAAAAAAAATTCCAGGACATCCCACGCACTTCGGTCTCAAAAAAATCTGAAAGCTATAAAATGACCTCATGTAAAAAAATTTCAATATTCAGGAGTAGTGAAATAACCCAAAGTTGGGGTAAATAAAAATGAAGAAGTCACATAAAAAAAAATTTTTTCTGAGGGGCTGGCATATCCACCAGATAGGATGTATAGCAGATATTCTGAGAGAGTACGTGGAGCTGTATTTTTATGCCAGATCTCAGTTTCCTATGTGGTGTAGTTCCTGAAGTATTGTAAGCTGAAAATGGAAGAAAAATAAGGAGGAAAAAATCAACACAAACCCCCCTCACTAAATTGTCCATATCTCAAGAAGTATTTTTGTTTAGTTTGACTTAATCCTGGAGCTGGAAAGGACCTCGTGAACTCAAGTTTGACTGAATTTTTGCATCCTTTCACACACTCCCTCCATTACAGGATGTAGTAAAGCCACTGTCAGTTCTTTGTATTTAATACTGCTTGACTAAATTTAGTTCTGTGTATTACATGCTGCTTTACTAAAGCCAGACCTCCATGTGCTTAATGCTGCTTTACTAAAGCAATGTGCTGAGTTCACACGTCGTAGGTCAAACCTTGCTGTCCTATAGAACAATTACATCCAGCCTACATCCTGCTTTCATCCAACACGGCCTGTGACCTCACGTCCGACCTTGCTTTAATCATTACCTTGACCTGTTTATCTGATTGCTATGCAGGCAACCATTAATACGTGTTTACTTCTTGATGACCTGTGAAATGTGCGAGTTGCCTTTGGCCCATAAATGTCAGAGCACTCACTTTTTTTTCGTCTCCCTCTGAATCAGTTTATCTTTGTGAGTGGCTCAAACCTTGGACTGCAACAATTTGACCAAACAGGCGTTACAATGGTTTAACCTTTATAGATTTGATTCTCGACAGATTACTTCCAATTTCGCTTCGAAAATCACTCGTTCAAGGTTCCTCTGTGAATTTCTTCAATTGCTGCAGTTGCACATTATGTTGTGATTGCAGACAAGGAAAGAAAGAAAAAAGGAGAAGCACAAATAAACGGACTCTGTTCTGACAGTCCAATGATAAGTCACCAGTCGTGTGTTTTTGTGTGAGAGGTGTGTAATATATAGCCGAGAGTGTCCTGACATAGTTATATCTGTTGGTGTCCTCGAAAAGACAAGGAGAGTCAATTACAGTGGCGGAGCAGGACGCCTGTGCGAATGTCAGCTCCCCGTGCCGAGGGCTGTGATAAATAACACCTGACCTCACGGCGGGAGGCGGCCCAGACCAGGCCCGCACCAGGAAATGTGAAATCAACACAGAATGTGGGGCAGTGGAGGAGGAGGAAGAGGAGGAGGACGAGGAAGAGGAGGAGGAAAGCGCTGTTTACTTCATGGCCACACTGTGAAGCAGTGAAATTTCACTCACTCACCTGCTGTTATTCATACCTTTTTTACTGACAAAGAAAAACAAAGCTCCAACGTGTCCTGCACACGCTCAGTTTGTCGGCAGGAGACAGAAAGCAAGCAGCAGGTCGGTCTGCGCGGGACTCCCATTGTGCTCGTCTGAGAGTAATGTGTGTTGACAGAAAGCAGGACTGGCTATCAGATCACTTTCTGTGTGCACAGCCATGAATCCAACACTGACTCTCTGTGAACACACTGGATTATTAGGACAGAAAGCACACAGGAGAATCCTCGGGCAAGTGCGGACACAGCTACGTGATGGTTTTAATTCAGAATTAATTATTCTGAATTAAATAATTCTGAATAAAGGATTCGGCTTCATGTTTACATGGAAATAGTAATTCTGAATTAAGGTTAAACACCTTTATTCTCCTTTATGCAATTCTGCTTTAGAATTGAATAGAGGGGGTTGAATGTTTGCTTCTGATAGCCATCTTAGATTATGTGCGCAACCAGAATCAATTTTTCCTTTGTTTTCCTTCTTTTCTTCTTTTTTTGATTTTTTTTTCTGTGTTTTCCTTTTCTTCTTTTTCCTTTTTTTTCTTCTTTTTCCCTTTTTTTTTATCATTGTTTTCTCTTTTTTTCTACCAGAATGAATTCAAAGCGGAATAAACTTATATAAGATTGAGGAATTATTCAAAATCAAAATCAGATCAAACTTCAGATTGAACTTTAATTTAGAATTAAGTGTTTACAAGGTGATTTTTAATCTTTTTAAGGAGGACTTAATTTTTATTCTGAATAATAGCTCTGTAAACGTGGCTTGATTGTGTCGGAGGCATAATGAAGCCAGTGGGTAGTCCTGGGTCCCATAGTATGAGATTCACTGGTTTAAAGGAAAAGGCAGAACGAGCAACAAGCGGACACAAGGGCACGGGCAGATGTGCGCAAAGATAAATGAGCAGATAAATCACAAAGTGTCCGTGCTCAAAGCATTTGCATTCCTCAAATGAAAGTTCAAGGAGAAATCCTGCAGTATTACAGTCATCACAGTGTGCATACAATGACTGTGCACGTGCATGTGGATGGAGGATAGACGACCACAGACGAACTGCTTTTTGTTGGCTTGTGTCATAAAGTCACGTTAGGAACAGACAGCTGCTCTACACTTACCGTACACACCGATGAATTAAATGATCAGCATGAGTCACTGAGAGCTGTTTTCATTGGATGTGTGTGGAGGAGAGAGGGCGTGTGTGTGTGTGTGTGGGGGTGTGGTGGTTGGGGGGGGGGTCACCTACATGGCTTATTTTAGGCAGCATGTGTGATCTATGGAGTCCTGGGTTGTCTCAATGCCACAGAGAAGGACACTCCCCACATGGGATCATGTCAGACGTGTGTGTGTGACAGAATTCTGAAGATATACATATATATGTATTAGTGCTGGGACTTTGTCTCGTTAATTGCGCTTAAAAGCAAAATATATATATTTTTTTCACTCCAAACAGTGTGGAATCTTTTTCATGTCACAAGTTCCTGGCATACACATAATACTGATGCACAGACCACAACAAAAGAAACAGGAGAACCAGAAGAGAAGTCATTGCTGTGCTTCGTGGGTGTTAATTTTAGTATAAATAAAAACACTGAATGGATAAATAAAGCTCAGTTGTGTGTAAATCATGAGAAAAAGAGTTTCTGGATCAGCTGAGCTTTTCTTTGTCCCAGCTAGCTCTTTAATGCTAAATATGTAGCAGCTAGCACCTCAATGCTAAACATATAGCAGCTAGCACTTCAATGCTAAACACGTAGCAGTTAGCACCCCAATACTAAACATGTAGCAGCTAGCACCTCAATGCTAAACACGTAGCAGTTAGCACCCCAATACTAAACATGTAGCAGCTAGCACCTCAATGCTAAACATGTAGCAGCTAGCACGGACAACAGTCCTAGTCTCAGCAGACAGTGTCTCCAATCCACACTGGACTAGATGACAGGTTCAGAGCCAAAATGAATAAATCCATGAGTGACAAATAAACAAAGTCAGTGGATAAATGATTGTAGTGGACAGTCAACCACTCTCTGTGGTAGAGGATGTGGGCGGGGCTAGAAGTGCTGCTAGATACAATGGTATCCAGCTGCAGCCCTGACATGACAGCGGAAACTATTTTTCATTTATTTAAGTATTTATTCATTTTTATTAATGAACATTATACACAAACAGGCACATAGTCGTAAACAACTTAAGTATGCCATCTTCACAGGTTGAACATACATTATTGAAAAGAGGTAGAGAATAAATATGATAAAATAAAAAAAAAAATATCTTATAATAATAATAAAATAAAGTCAAATAGTATCACATATTTTCCAGTAACACCAATAACGTATCAACAATAATGTACTGGGGTCAGGACATAAATTTAATTAAATTAACATAAATTGCTCTAACAGTGTACAGGTGTTTCAGTGCAGATGAAGTTTTTAATGTTTTTGGGAATTTGACAATCAGAATAAAGTCGTTTTTCCAAAATAAGAAACTAAAATGTTTTTTTTTTTTTATTTCTAATGTGCATTTATGTATTTATGTATGTAAGCTAAATTTCAATGTGACAGGAAGGTAAGTATTGCAAAGTTGCCAGAACAGTGGATAGGGTTACTGGTATTTTACGTCACTTCCGTCCAGCCAGGGGCTTGTGTCCCGTCAGGGGCTTCCACTCCGGGGCTGCAGCTGGATACTACTCGCTAGATAGCATCGTCTGACCCAAATTATCAACTGCTATGTAGAGAGACTATTTCAAACTGAATTAGTCAGTTTCATCAGTTGCTCTGTTTATTTCATGCCATAGATATTCTATTTTTGCACTGTTCATTTTAAACTTCTCTGGAATGTTCTGTACTAAGTGATGTTTTTTATTTCAATACACAAAAATACATTTGTTTTAGAACGCTTACAAAAAATCCTGAGAAGCATGAATATAGCTTAGTTAAATGTAAGTTTGTGCTTTGTGAACAATACAATAATAATTGTCTTTATTCATATTACACATTGTGTTGGCACCCAGTGATGGAAATATTGAACACTATTTAGTTGTTTAAGCTCATTTATTGTTTTCTTTGATTTAGTAATATACCAAAATACATTTAAACTGGAAAAACGTTCCTTCTCAAATACTGTTAAGGTGATTAATTTTGATTAATTACTTAACAATGGAGTCCCATCTCTAATATTTATATCTTCAACTCAATGTTTAGTTTAAAATATAGATATTAGTTTCTTTGCAGTAAAATGATTTTAAGAAATTGTTGCACATTTGATAAAAACATGTTCATTCAACCCTTCAGTGACTTAAAAGCTTCACTCTCATTGTTTTAATTTTCTCACAAAAAGCCTGACACCGTCATCCACTGAGGGTCAGAAGTTTCAGCTGCACTGGGACTTTCCCATGAACAGAAGTAAAAAAAGTGTTGGTGGGAGGCTGTGAACGTGTGGGAGGGAACATGAAGGAGAGACTGTCATCACTAATTCCTTCGCCGGCAGCGTCGAGAAGTGTTGACTAACTAATGACTGTGTTTAACAAGTGAAGTGTAGTGTAGGACGCTTGAGGAAACACAGCTGGATATGGGACCTGTGCATTGAGTGACTCAGAGAAAACAATTCATTGTGTTAAACGCTCTCCACCCACAAACAGCTCCCTGAAAACATGAGGAATCCTGGTGAACGGGGAAGGGAAACAGCTGCTTTGAACACAGTGTGGTTGGCGGTCGGGTCACTGAGGCACGTCTCTGCGGCACTGTGGTGGGAGTGAGCAATGAAAGAATGTGCATAGAAAAGAATATAACATCTTTGCTGAACATATTGGATTAAAATACCTGAAACAAGTGTTTGTTTCTATATATTAGGGTGACCGTATTTCTTTTTTTCCAAAAAAAGAGGACACTGGGCCGACCTCGTCATACTCAAAGTACTCAACAATTGTTTTAATCTTACTATAATGACAAAATATTATATAATAAATAAATAAGGTATTTTAGCCCATAAGGTCTGGAAATCAATTCCTCTCTTTATAACAAATACTTAAAAACAATCTGAAATCAGTGGTGACCAGGGTTGGGGTCAATAATTACATCTTCAATTATTCATGTTCAATTACAACTCAACTACGATTATGGTGACCAACATTTTTCCCAATTACAATTAAAATTAGAATAACTATTTTCCCCCTGACAGTCAATCACAATTAGATTCTCAATTACTAAAGTTCAAATAAAATTATTCACAATTACTCAGGCTTTAATAAATAACCCTTTAAAACACAACCTTCCTCATGTGTTAGCATTCTGTTAGCATCTCTATTGATAATGGTCAGTTTGATCCATGTCTTAAATCAGCTGTAAAATACACATACACACACACAAAACATACATTATCATCTAATTAGTTTCTCTTCTTTTGGTTATCTTGTTAGACTTCCTAATCAATGACAATTATGATATTCATATTTTGGAATGGGAAAATGTTTCTCAAGTGAACTGACAGGAAAACTGGATATGAAACATATTTTAATAATTATTAACTACATATATGTAAGACTGTAATATGGTTCACAAGTTTTGCATTTAATTAAATTGTAATTTACAGTTTTTATAGAATTTTCATGACAATTACAATTACAAAGTAAATAATCTAAACGCATTTACAACTCTGGTGGTGATTCAAGTCAATCGCTTTTATTAGCAATTTATTACCACCTGAGCCACGGGCGACCGTGGCTCAGGTGGTAATGGGTTGTCTTCTGATCGAGAGGTTGGGGGTTCCATCCTAGTACCTGACTATGTGTCAAAGTGTCCTTGGGCAAGACACTGAACCCTAAATTGCTCCCAGTGGTCGCCTAGCGCCTTGCATGGCAGTCCTGTCCTACTGGTGTGTGTGAATGAGCTGATATGTAAAGCGCTTTGAGACTGTTTCAGTGTGGGGATAAAGCGCTATATAAATCAAGTCCATTTATATATTATAATAATCTGTCTTTCAAAAATATCGTACAAACCTTCTGAAAATCTCTCAATCATAGAAACAACATCTCTTCCAAGAAATGAAAACTTACAGAACATTAAATAATCATTAAATATACACTTTAATAAAAAAAACAATAACCTTACCTTCCTATAGGATAAGTTTATCTGAAACTCCATGAAGGTTTTATTATCCAGGAGGGTTTTTCTGCTGACATTTAAAAAAATAAATAAATTCACCAGTGTTTGGTCTTTTTCAGTCTTTCTCGTCTCTGTGCCGTGCGTGTGACAAATTTGTAAAAACAAATCACGTGTGTGTAAAGATACAATATGACATGATACTGGCTTTAAAGATGAACTCATTAACTTCCAGAAACTGGTGAAATTTCTCCAATATCAGCGTAGTTATGGTCATTTTTAATCAACGTGTTCCCCGAGACGCGTTCAGTTGTAGGGTGATATACGTCCGGTTTTACCCAGCCATGTCCTTTTTTTACATCTTGTCCGATCTGTTCGAGGATATTTCACAAATTAACAAAATTCTCTGGATTTCCAATAAACATATCATGGCGAACAGACTGTAACTCTGCTCATACTGTATTTGCTCTATCTGATAAATTCCACCAGTTTCTGAAAGTTGCTCTTTACATCCAAGATGGTTCATGATGATACATTTACTCACACGTGACAGAATTATTAAAGATGGCCTTTTGTTTTGACAAAATCATCACGCACGAGGAAAAGAGAAAAAGAAGCAAAGTCTAAGAGAAAGAGAGAAAGATTAAAAATGACCAAATTGCGGTGGATTTAATTGAAAAGGTTATTTATTGAAGTGTATATTTAATGTTTATTTACTGTTCTGTAAGCCTTGAGTTTTTAGGAGGAGATGTTTCTCATTGTTTCAATGATTGAGAGATGTTAAGGATATATTGTTATAATGAATAATAAAGGTGAATAATTTGAGTTACCACCGATTTCAGATTGTTTTTAAGTCTAATGGAGAGAAAAGTATTTTCAAACTTTTTTAACAATAACAACTTATTTATGTATTATATTGTATTTTCAAGAAAATGTTGAGTACTTTGAGTATGACGAGGTCGGCCCAAGTGTCTTCTTTTTTTGAAATAAAAATATGGTCACCCTAGTTCAGGGTCCCCGGGAAACCCGGACATTTGCATCTATTTGTAAAATCCGACAAGACATAAAAAGAGGACATGTCTGGGTAAGAGCAGACGTATGTTCACCCTACATAAAACAATCAGACATTATCTAAACAAATGATGGTATTAATATTACAAGGTCAACCTGAGTTCAGGAGGAGAAGGAAGTGACATCATAAAAATCACCCTCAGCAGGTTTGGGAAAATGAAATCAGCTGCTTGAAAGAGAGTAAAGAGCTCAGAAATACACAGGACCGGAGCATATGTTAGCGAGTAGTCTGAAAATGATCTTAGCCCAAATTTGGCATTTGGCAGCAATGCTAACATGTGTTGGGATGATGTAGCTCAGCCAAGTGAATGTTTTATATTAGAACTACAGCACTCCTGGCCAGACTACGGCTCATACTGTTTTGTATTCCTCTCCAGAGTGTGTTCATAACTCACTTCACATGCCAAGATTCTGTTTAGCTATAATGAGGCAGAAAAAAGGACCCGTTTTTACAGCATCGCTTTGGTCGAGCAGTGAACTAATGTTTGCCTAAAATCTACCTCTAATGAGCATTTTCACTCACTATAGTTTAGATGCAGCCAGTTTGTGCAATCTGACATACAGTAAGTGGGACTGTTTATGCTCTGCCATTAGCATATGTAGCTAATGCTAACAACTGGTTAATTTTCTCATGTACAGCAGCTCAACAGCAGAGTTAACTGAATTATTTTACTGGCTTGAAAGTTTTGAGATTCTGTGTTAGCAGAGCGGGATTTAATAATCTACAAATGATTGTAAACGCTAAGGGTGGGACAATATATTGTGATACAAGATTAAAAATGTCCCGATCCAATCGGGCCCAATTTACGATCACGTGATTTCAGACTCGATCGGAATCGGACGTTATCTCTGAATTAGACTATCATTATAGAGGTGAGCGGTATACCGGTTCATTCCAAATACCGGTTTATTTTTGTTATAATATACATTTTTAATAAACCGCCATACCGGTATGTTGATTACACAATGTTCTGAACGCTACGCTGCGCTGCGTCAGACCAGAACCTTTTCAATGTTGCACTGTGAAGCTAAACAGTAGCGCTCTGGTTACCATGGTTATGGTGTTAATGGATGAGAAAGCTCTGAAGCTGCAGAACTAGTAGAACAAAATGACACAGAACAAGCTGTGTCAAAAAGAGGAGCCCTGTCTGTTGTTTGGTCAGCAGAACAAGTTGGATGCAGAGCGGAGGTGGAGAGTTAGACTGAAGTTCTCAGATGTTTGTGAATAAAGGAGTTCAACAGCAGGTAAATCTCTACAACATCTGTTTGGAAGAAACCAAACGGATCGTTAGCCTCTCTGGTAACTAGCCTGATGCTAGTGTGTGTGCGCACTGCGCACATATGTTTGAGGGCGTTTGTTTTGCTCCGCTCAAGTGATTGTTTGCGTCTGCATGAGTGTTTTCGGTGCGCACGCTCGCGACAGTGTTTGTGTGATTTGCGTGTATGTTCAGACCATCCTAAGTCAATCTACTGCAGTATTTCCTATATCAAGCGCCTACAGCAGGACGTGCAGGTGTGTTCTAAATCAGCCATTCTCAACTGGTGGGTCGGGACCCAAAAGTGGGTCGCAGACCTGCACTCGGTGGGTCTTGGACAGCTGGTCAAAAATGAACAAATACTCAATGTCTCTCATGTTGGACTTATTTTTATTTTAAAAGAACCTCTTCTTTTGACAGACATGCTGTAAAATGCATGTCGCAAGGAAAAATATATAGATTCATGTTTAAAAATATTAAATATATATGTTTATATATGTTTTCAACAGCTATTTTTGAAAAACTAAATTTAATTGGTTGAATATTAAAACAAAAAGTGGGTCGTGATTTACTGACTGTGGAAAAATGTTGGTCCCAGGATGAGACCAGATGAGAACCCCTGTTCTAAATCAACCTCTATCTGCAGACCTCACACACTTCATTTAGAAAGCAGCTAATACGTTACATGCTCTGCACCTTTTCATCAAGAAAAACATAAATTTCAGTCTGTGAAACTAAATGAAGAGAGTGAGCATTAAGAGTGCAGTTCCTTATTATTATTATTATTATTATTATTATTATTATTATTATTATTATTATTATTATTATTATTATTATTATTATTATTATTGTTGCATTCTGTTGGGAAATAGTTTATTATTTATTTTGAACAAGTCAAACCTCACAGAGAATAACAACCTGTATTATTAAAAGGTATATTTAAGAAAACATTGAGTACTGATTGAGTTTGACGTGATCAGGTCAAGTGTCCTTTTTTGGAAATCAAGAATTCCTGCAGAAACATTTCTACTTTATTCAAATAGTGCCATGTGCAACAATATGTCACTTTATATAAAATTAGAACAGTATAAAGAACACACGCACACACACACACACACACACACACACACACACACACACACACACACACACACACACACACACACACACACACACACACACACACACACACACAGACATGTAATAAATCATTTTGAAGCAGCCATCCTAAGCCATATAAACGTGTTCTATTTGATGGTGTTGGTGAAACGTTTCCTGTTGACCTGCAGCGCTCTCCAATGCTTTAATCCGACCACATGCCTGAGGAGAGTGAAGGCCTTTTAAGGTGCTAAGTACGACCAGAGTCCTCCTCATATTACTGATCATATCTGTCCAGAGGAGTTTGCTGACAAAAGCCATGGGATCAGAACTAGCCATAAAGCTGAAATGGGCCGTCTGTTGATAGAAAAAGGCTCACTACTCTGTGTTTAAGCAGGGGTTTAGCCTCTCGACCCATCTTCCTCAGGCCTGTGGACGCTGGTCACTCTTTTGCTTACACTGTAAAACGTGTGTGTGTGTGTGTATTTCAGAGCTAAACACGAGTAAAGGAAACCCCTCAGTAAACGATGTGGTAGAAACACAATTGCCTGTCAGTGGTATTTGGCATCATGACGTCTCACTGCAGAGCATTTGATTGAATATTGGAGAGACGGAGCGTGAGCACGAGTCAACATTAATCCTTTAAGCCCTTCAACGATGGCCTCTGACCAGGCCACATGAGATCCACTAGCCTCCTTTAATCTGCTCAGAACACTGATGATGAACACAGAAAGCGGCTCCGCCGTTCAACAAACGTTGACAGCTGGGTTATCACGTTTGAGGCGACGCAAACCAATGATATCACACATCAAGTAACATCCACTAACTGTGTTTAATTAAACCTTTGACTGTAAACACTTCTTATAGCTGCTAAAAGCATTACCTTCCATTGAATTTATAACAATGATGTTTGAAAATCTTTCACTTAAGGACTGTGAAGCACGGTTGGTGTTAATTTTTTGCTTATTTTTGCCAATTTAACCATTCATCTCTTGGTTACCTTGTTTGGACTCCTAATCAATCAAAAATTGATATTAATACTTTTGGTGTGGGTGTCTGTGCCTTTTTTTTGTCAGTTTATCACTAGATTTATATATTTTTAAAATGGTATAATGATCCTCAAGAGAACTGACGGGTAGTGAGAAAAGTTAATATAAAACACATTTTAATAATTATAAACTACTGTATGTATGTGTACGACATAGAACTGTAACATTGTTCACGAGGTTTGCATTTGATTCAATTGTAAATGACAGTTTTCATAAAATTTTCATGGCAATTACAATTCAAAAATAATCTGAACTCAATTACAATTCAATTGTGATTACAACAGCGACAGATTTTTTAAATTATTATTACAGTCATGATTGTAATTAATTACCAATTACATTAATACATTTTTAATTGACCCCAACCCTGTCATATCAGGTCAATGTCCACTAACTTTAATTAATACGTGTTTGATTAATTCTTTACTTGCCAAACATGATCAAGTTAGCAATAAGATTAATCTTATTCAGGAAAAAGCAGTGACTTCCAATGTAATTACAATAAATAATGACCGCATTGTGAACTGTCATGGCAAATTTGCGGTTGACCTCATTTGGAGACATGATTTATTGCTCTGGTTGAATGATGGAGTCCAGGCGAGGCATTGATGATTTTATAAAAAAGGTTTATTATAAAACTAAATAAAAAGGAGTACAAAGATGGACAAAATTAGTGACCGCCCCGGGCGGACGTCCGATGACAGAGTGGCACAGTTCTAACTCATCACGTATATTCCTCCTCAGTCCCCCTCCCTCCTCCCCCCAGGAGATAAAGAGGACAGGGTGGAGGTGAAAGAAGAGGGTGAAAAGAGAAAGTTTCTTCTTTAGGTCAAAACAACCAGTTCTCTGGTATCTCCTGATTGTCGTGAGTGTTGGAGGTGTGTGCGTGTATGGTGTTTGTGTGTATGAATGGATGTGTATTGGGTGTGTATGTGTGACTATGTGAGTGTGTGTAGGCATGTGAGTGTGTCATTCCTCTGTGTCTGAGGGATAAGATGTGTTTTGGGAAGCTGACCTCGAGAAGAGAGCAGAAAACATGAAACAGCAGAAATGAAAAGTCTCAACTTAAAGCCTTAAAAAGAATAAGGTCTCTGAGTAAATATGTTAATAAACATAACTAACAATTTTGCCCTGACAGAACCCTCTGGTCTTTATCTGTTTTCTGTGTTTGTGTCCAACTTGGTATATAAATGAATTGCAATTTATTGGATCAATCTCTCCCTGATTTTTAATGTTTCCTTTGTGTTTAATCTTTGGAATTAAATGTTGCAGAATGCAGAACATTTATTTTGGGCTGTGAGATGATTTTGTAAACCTGAGTAAATTTGGCACGAGTCCCTAAATGATTAAAGCTGCAGGAGACGATGATGTTTATCTAATAAAGTGAAACTGTTGGCCTCATGAATTCAATTCAACTTTATTTACATAGTGCAAATTACATAATAGTCTTCTCATAGCTCAATAAATCAAAGATTATTAGCTTGATAAAAGATGTAAAAATCTTAAAACTGTTGTTAGAAAGTTTGTTTGATTTCCACTATAAACAGTGAGTGTGTTGTCATGTCGGTAAAGTTTGGTGCATTGCATTTTGGGATGTTGAGTCCCGTAGACGGATGCATAGAAGTGTTTTTACTTCATTCTTATAGTGATTTTTTGTGTTTGCCCCAAAAACTCTGAAAAAAGTGACTTCCAACACATTTCTAATGTTTTCACTAAAGTTGCAGTAAAACAATGAAGGATGTTTAATTTGGGGAAAGATGTGAATCCATCTGAAATATACAAAGTCAGAAAATCACTATTTTTTTTGTAAATATATTTGATTTATTCATCTCTGAGGCCAACTTTCTGTGTTGTAAATGTCCTACTAACGTACTATCCTCCACAAACCTACAAACTCAATGAGTATATAGTGTCTACTATATACTATAAGAATGACGAGGATGATGAGCGTTCCCACTGAAGTTTTTCAAGATGCATTTAAAACCTTTGAAAGTTCTGAAAACATTTTAAGTGAGAAAGTGACCAAGTAGAATATCAACATGAGCTCATTTGATCCATAAAACTCAATTAGACATATTTCATTCACACATTTTCAGAGATCCTCCATTGTGCTACTGACTAAACTTCCTGTCAACTTCAAAATAAAAGCCCTGTTTACAAATAAGTTCAAAAAATATAACGGAAGACAAGAAGAGACACTTTTATTTTTAAAAGGAGATGTTTGATTTTTAGCTTGAAGCCAATCCCAGGACCGTTTTACATTTCGCTCCCAATGTATCATGGGGCGGTTGAGTATGACTTAAAAAGTGTAATTTAGTGTACATCTGGCTATTTCTCACCGACTCAATATTTTCATACTATCTAACGTGAACACACTACATACTCATTTAGATGTCACAGTACGTTAGCATGAGTAGTCCATTAGTATGAGTAGTATGCTAGTATGACATCATCAACACAGACTAATTCTTCATCTGATAAAACGTCATTGTCTCCAGTAGCTATAAGTCAAATGTGATTGTAGTCTGTTATATTATCTGTAGTCATTGAGTAAAAGTAAAACCAACTTGACTTGGCTATTATTTTCTTCAGATAAATGTCTGTGAACATGAAACATGTACTTACAGAACCTTTCAATGATGATATGTTTGGTTCTTTACGGTCCTGGTCCACTTCAGATCAAAGCTGGCAGTGTGAACCAAACTGAGTTTAAAGCCCTGGATCTAAATCCACTTATTTGGATAAGGATTATGGAGTGCTGGAGCCCATCCAAAGATGAATCAGCGAGCTGGGCAGATTACACCATCAGCAGGTCTCCGGTCCAACGAACTCACACATTCCCTCCTGCAGTGCACCAACACATAGAGAGAAGAAGAAACAGTCACATAAGCACTGAGCAACTCATAAAAATGATCCAACCAAATTATTAGGTTGAACAAAATAAGTAACAACTCAGTCTATTGGCATGCTTCAAATAAGGATTTCAATTGTTTAAGGGAGAAAAGAAGCTCTGACAGTTGTATAGAAATATTTGTTTAAGCTGTAACATGCACATACACACAAAAAAAAAAAAACTTATTAAATGGTATCTTTACTGATTAACTGTACACAGGTGTTGTAATAAAATATGTCACCTGACAAAATGGTGGCTGTGGTTGCTGAATTCTGTAAGCAAACGTAAACTATGTATGACTTGAGCATAAATGACGGCCACTGTTGACCTGTTATTCCTCATCCTGCTGAACTTTTAAACTAAACCATATCATTTGATCTTTGATGGAGCTGCTTTAACTTAATTAAAAACCGATCAAATGAGTAAAAGCCAATGGGTTTAAAGCTGTGCATTGGCATCAGAAGAGAACCTATAACATGTCTTTAAAGCAACAGTTAATCATCACAGCATTAATGTGTACGTGCTGCTGAGGAGAACACATATATGCCTTTAATCAATCATGTATGTATACATGTATGTGGCTGTGGTTTGGACAGTAACAGCTCTAAATGCTCTGATAGATTAGAGACCAGCTGGTGAGACGTTTCTATCATCTGTGAATCCAAATGGTGGACCTGGTTTTCCTTAAAGCTGCCAGGCTGGGTGAAGAAAAAAAAAAAAAAAAATGGTGCCTCCTGCTCAGAGACTGGGTCTGAATCCAATCCCTGATGATTATCATTGACTGTCATCACAAACTTTGTTCTTTAAAGATGTAGCTAAGATTAGCATGGTTATTATAAAACACAGAAAAAATCTGTATACTGTACTGTTTGTTGTTTGGTTATTACGTTTTGAAACCAAATCAAAATAACCAATACACGGTCTGTTTAAAATAATTGGTGGTATCTTGTTCTGTTTGTGAGATAATTGGATATTTAAGAAGAAATTAGAGCAAGAGTTTAAGCATGTCACATTCTGTCAGAGGGAACAGAACCAGATCTGAAGTCCACTGCACCTGGTTTCCCTCCACAGGTCCTGGACCAGGTCTCCACATACAATAGGACAATTTAGGATGTATTCCAGCAATTTTCTTGTTCTGCTCCTGTATTCATGCTGTCTGTGGATGTTTGAGCTTATCTACTGCTGCTCAGGACGAAATGATTTGTTTTGTGGTGATACGGTACAAATAGTATCCTAATAAACAGGTGACTAACTAGCGACTCTGAGGCTGGTGTGTGCAACAATAGATGTTAGAACTTCTATGATTTGACACTTCTGCAAAAACAATTACATGTTATAATACCATGAGCCACTAACAGCAGCCGTCAACACACAGAATTTGATCACATGAAACGAGGACCACCAGCAGATTCATTACACCACCTCTGGTTCCTTTAATCACAAATCATGTGCACATTTTTTGGAAAATCATTTTTATTTTATTTATTTATCTTTTATTCATTATTATTCACCAGTTCATCAGTAATGTGACAATGCATTGCTCCTTTTTTTGTCTGAGAGTAAAAGTACACCCCCGTCTGTGGGTCCACTCTGTGTGGTGAGCTTAAAACATGAAGCGCTCGTCCTAGTTTCCCTTAAAGAAACAAATATCCCACAAACAACAAGATTTAAGGATAAGGATAAACTTTATTGATCGCCTGGGGTGACTTCCTGCAGAAGTCTATCACCATCTCTTTTGTCTTGCTGATATTGAGCTGAAGGTGGTTGAGTTTGCGCCAGTTGACAAAGTCCATGATCACCTGCCTGTACTCCTGGTCGCTGTCCTTAGACACATACCCCACTAGCTGTGTCATCGGAGAACTTCTGCAGGTGACAGCTCCAAGAGTTGTAGCTGAAGTCCGATGTGTACAGGGAGAAGAGAAAGGGTGAGAGCACAGTCCCCTGTGGGGCCCCTGTGCTGCAGACTACCATGTCAGACACGCTGTCTTGAAGCCTCACATACTGTGGTCTGTTGTCCATGCAGCCAGGTGACAGTCTCTCCTATAAAACATAATAACCAAAGAACAGACTGTACACAGATTTGAAAAGCTGCATCAGCTCTGGATGTGGAGGAAGCTGCTCATCTTTGAACTGTAATGGAGGCGCTGTGGCGGTGGCACCAGTGACGGGCGTGGCTTTGGACAGCTTCAGCCACACTTGGCCACGTCTTCATTAGAGCTGAGCTCCACGGACAGACTGAGGTTCTGTCAGCTCACTCCTGAACAAGCTATTATTTGCTGCTGATTGACGGCTGTGATTGACAGTTTACTCTGGGCTAATGAACTCCCTGTGGTCGCGGCGTTTGGGGCTGTTGGTAAAGAATAAACAGGCTTAACTCAGTTTGGTCACACTGACAGGAGAGAAGACACACAAACATGAAGCAGTTTTTATTTTAACTTCAATGTCTGTAGCTAAATGTATTATGTGATTTGCTAGCATAGCATGTATAATGAAAATCACCTTTTTGTTCCTGTTTGTTTTACAGTTGACTTTATCTCAGGTTGATGGTGAATTATATTTGTAAGCGCGTAATTGATAATTAATTATATTATAATTGTATCTAGGAAAATTATTTGCTGTTGTATTCATAATTTAATTGTAACTAAGTTCAAATAATTGACCAATGTAAATGATTCTGGGATTCTATTAAATCTGTCAATTACAGTTCAAATAAACACAACCCTGGGCCACCCTATTACAGTTCAATGCCTTATACATACGTAGTTAATAATTTTTTTAAATGCGTTTTATATCAACTTTTCCCACTACCTGTCAGTTATCTTGAGGATCATTTTACCATTTAAAAAAATATATAAATCTAGGTGATTACTGACAGAAAAAAGACTCCCTACACCAAAAAAATCATATTAATGGTTAATTTAAGACATGGGTCAAACTGACCAGTTATCATTTGAGATGCTAACAGAAAGCTAACACAAGATGAAGGTTACATTTTATAGGCTTGTTTATTAAAGGCTCAGTATTTGTGATTAATTGTAATTGACTTTCAGGGGGAAAATAATATATGTAATTTTATTGTAATTGAAAAAAAAATGAAAATATGCCGGTCACCGTAATCATAATTGAGTTGTAATTGAACATGGATAATTGAAGACATAATTGTAATTCAAAAATGTTATTGACCCCCACTCTGGTGCAAGTGATATGACTGAGTTTGCTTTTTTCCAGCTGATTTATTCATTTCTTCACATTGAATCACTGCTACTGTTTTGTACCAAAATGAACCAATATAATGAATAACTTTTTTGTTACGGTCTCTTCAGGAAGATAAGGCTCAATCAAAAGAGACCACTAGCATACAAAAGGACACAGATAAAGATTTTTGAGTTTCCAAGATTTATTGCAAAAGAACCATGAATTAATCAAAACAAAAATCAACAAAATTAAAGGGCCACAGGCATCGGCCAAAGGAATCAAAAGAGGGGTGAAGGAAATGGCTAACCGCTCCATGGGCCATCGGACCAACCACCACCCTGGCTAAAACTACCTCAGCCAAACAAACAAACTAATCAACCAAGAAAGAAAACCCGGAAAACAGGACCACACTCGACTACAGCCAAACTAAAATGACAAAACCCAGCAATCTTGGAAGCATGGAGACAAACAACAAACCCTATTTCTCTGTGTGCCTCTCAGTGCTCAGCTCCGCTCTGCTGCGATCCTCTCTCCTCACCCTGAGTGCCTACAGTGATCAGGTGTGCTGCAGTCACTCAGGTAGAGGGAGGGGGGAGACCAGAGAGAGAAAAAATACAGCAGTTTGCCACACATCACACTTTTAGCGACACATTGTGTATTACAATCCATTATCAATACATTGTTGGATGATCAACACCTGATTTTCTTTTTGAGCTACAAAAGTTTGGACGAAACAAAAAGAGTTGACCAAACTGAACCCATTTTGTACCTGAATGAGTAATCAGACTCAATTAGTCGTATTTAGTTGTAAAATGTCGTGAGTGACTGCCCTCTATGGATTGAAACCAGGCTTTTACAACTGCATTTTCCTATTGGCTGAGAACAATATTCTGTGACGTCATTGGACCATCATTAGCTCCGCCCCTCCAATTAAAACTATCACCTGTGGACTCTACAATCTGTGGGAGTAGGATGGACAGAGAGAATAGTGCATAGAGAGCTATAGTAAGTATTGAGGAGCTAGTTAGCATAGCATAGATTGGTCTTTGGACAGTATAGACTGGGTGTGTCTTAACTGCTCCAGGAGCTCCACCCACAATAAAAGTATATTTAGAAATTCCCCCCTCTTTAAACATTTCCTTCAGGCATTTGAAACCATCAGTCATTTAAAATGTAAGACACTCTCATCCCTTCAGTGATGAAATTATCTTTATAATTGTCTTAATAAAATGCTGTGTAAGCATATAACGTGTAAAAGCCTTGGAATAGTAAGCTCTGTTACAGAATGAAGCCTAAAGAGAGCCGTGATATACTGGATCCAAAATCACATGATGGTACACAGACAGGGATTTACACCCGTGCACACCCACGTGCACGCACTCTGTTGGGAGAGAAGCCCCTCCCACTTCCATTCAAACACAGACCCCACACCACGACTAATAGCAATGGAAATCAGCTGAAAAAATGTGACATAATCACATTAGTGTCTCTGAGAGAACACAAAGCACACAGTCAACACGCCTTGATCCACTCCACACACATCTGGAAGGGAACGGGGAAATGAAAACAAGCTGCTTCTCTCTGCTCCATCCAGGCCAGGGCTGGAGGAGAACTTTGACACAGTAATGGATCGTTCCAACAGCAGCAGCAGAAGAAGATGTTGAAAGGTTTGATAATAACGCCCACTGCACCGCTTTCCCCTCGTGAGTTTGACCTTTGACCTCAGAGAGGGAGCAGCACACAAAGCCACAATTTGTGCTCACTCTGCTTATAAATTGACTGTAGAGTCCCGTCCACACATAGACATCTGAATGTGACTCAGGGTTGGGGTCAATTCTAATTCTAATTGTGTAATTGATAATTAATCACAATTATGATGTAATGACAATTGTAATTTAAAAAAAAATCTCTTGCTGTTGTAATGGTAATTGAATTGTAATTGAGTTCAGATAATTGACTTTGTAATTCTAATTACAATTTAATTAACGGCAAACCTGATGAACCATGTTACAATTCTATGTCTTACACATACGTGATTAATAATTAATCAAATATGTTTCAGATTAAGTTTACCTGTTTGTTCAGGATAATTTTGTAATTTTTTTAATAATTGAAATCTAGGGGTACACCGATACAAAAAAGGTCAGACGCCCACACCTAAAATATTAACACCAACATTTTCCTTGATTAGGAAGCCTATCAAGGTAACCAAGAGATGAATGGTTTAATTGGCAATATTAAACATGAAATATTGTGAAAAGAGGTCAAAAGTGTCAATAATAGGTCATCATATGTAACATTAGATGGGAAAGTGGTGGAAAATGTTTTTAAGTGCTAAAATGTCTTGAAAGTAGAAAAATATGCAGGAAATGCATTGAAATTTGATGAAGAAGTGGCAGAAATGGGAATAATGTAGCAAAAATGCATTAAAAGGAGCAAAAAAATGGCAAGAAAAAGTGATGGCAAGTTTTGGGGTAGTTGCAGAAAAAGGGTAAAAATAAGCAAAAGGCAAAATTGTTTAATATAGTAATAATATATTGTTAAAATATTCCTAGTTTCTTGAAGGCATCTGGTGACCCCCGAAGGACTCCTGACTCCATTCTTAAATAATTAAAATGTATGTATTCTCAGACTCCCACATCAAAAATGTTGATACCAATATTTTCATTGATTAGGAAGCCAAACAAGGTAACCAAGAGATGAGAAACAAAAATACTAGATAACATTTTTAGTGTCTTTTACAGCTGATTTAAGACATGGGTCAAACTGACCAGTTATTAGAGATGCTAACAGAATGCTAACACATGAGGAAGGTAAACTTTTTATAAGGTTATTCATTAAAGGCTCAGTATTTGTGATTAATTGTAATTGAACTTTAGTAATTGAGAATGTAATTGTAATTGACTTTCAGGAGAAACATTGTAATTCTATTTTTAATTGTAATTGGAAAAAAAAGTTGGTCATCGTAATTACAGTTGTAATTGAACATGTATAATTGAATTGTTATTGTAATTGTAATTGACTCCAATCTTGGGAAAATAATACACAACATTATATAATAAATACACAAAATGACAGAACAAATATATGAAAAAACTACAAAAAATATATACAATGGCAGAGAAATACACAAAATGAGAGAAAAATAGAAGAACAAATGAGAGAGAAAAACACAAAACGACCGTACAAATACAAAAACATATCCAAAAAAAACCAAAAAACCCACTTTTTGTAACTATTTTAGGACAGACAATAAAGTTGATCTCATCTTAGGAAAATGACAGAAAAAAATACTAAAGTTAAATTTTAAAAAAGACTCCAAAACTAAAACTAATTATAACAAAAATGTACAATAAAAAAAGATGCTAAAAAGTTTCCAGACGCACGCACACACAAACACACACACACACACAGGCACGCACGCACGCACGCACGCATGCACACACACACGCACACGCACACACACACACGCACACACACACACACACACACACACACACACACACACACACACACACACACACACACCACACACACACACACACACACACACACACACACACACACACACGCACACACACATGCACTTTACTCCAAGTGTTCTTTTCAATTATAACTGCCAGTTAATATTTTCCAGAGCTCCTTCCACACACTTTGAACGCTCATGTTTTTGTCTTCTCTCTATCCAGGGAACAAAGAGTGGTTTCTGTTTCTGCTCTCAGCCTGCTGTGCTGCTGAGGGCCCGGTCGGCCCATTAACACCCACCTCAACATGCTCCATTCCAGCACTGGGAGCTAATTACAAACACTGGCCCGGCTCACAAACCTCTTACGGACGGCCAAGAAAGAAGCAAAGGCAAAGAGTGAGGCGTTGGTGGAAGAATGAGGGACACGGAGGGAGAAAGCTGCTGGGGGGCATTGAGGGGCTAAGTGGGGTGTGGGGGGCCCTAATGAATCCATAGGCAACGCCACAAATACTTTGCTGCCTGTGTTGCTCGTCGAATTCCTCGGGAGCACAGGCGCTGAAAGGTGTGGTTGTGTTTTGTTCTCCTTCACCTCCTTTTCTCTCCTTTCAGGCTCCTGTGCAATGAGGGAGGGGGGCGACCAACCATGGCCGTGACCCCAAAACAAAGCTGTTCAAATCACTGTTTTTCTACTTGTGCATCACAGAACATTCCAACAGTAATAATTAAACTGGATGCTTCCTTAAGAAAACTCATTTATTGAGGACAGAGTAATGACATTTTTATCATCTGCTCCAATAAAAAAAAAATATTCAATCACTAATCCAGTTTGTCTCTATTAGAGTTTTAAGAGCTCCTAAATTTAATGGAGAGTAAAGGCTCACAAAATGAATTAAGTGGTTCAATACTTCTTCACCGAAAGCTGCTTTTAAAGCAGAATATTCACATCATACAATCACAGTGAAAACTACATTTAGAAATGGATCTTCTTTAGAGTTCTTCGGTTGGTTCAATAAAAAAAATGAAAGTAATGAAAACTTACCTTTGAAAGAAACATCAATACGACAGACAGATCCTTTAACACAATGCTTCCCAACCATTTTTAGATTCAGCCTATCAAGAGTTTCTGGCAAACCTAAAGATTTTTTGCTTTTTGAGAATTAACTTTTGATCATGTTTGTTATATTGTATTACACATACAGATTTTTGTCAACTAGATTTATATTTAGCAATAGAATTTAAGATGTGTGTTTAAATTAATTTTAAACACCCATTTAAGAAGTTTTTTTTTATTTGAAAACAAATAATAATTAAGGAATAATCAAAAATGTATTTTCACTCAGTATCTTTTTTTTTTTATCAATTACTTGACATTTTAGGTGACCCCGCTTAAAATCCAGGTGACCCCACATGGGGTGTCAACCCCAAGGTCGAAAAGAACTGCTTTAACATGATGAGCAAAACCAGGATGATTAATACATTCTTATCATTGTGTCCTTTCCATGTCCTTTCCAAAACACAAGTTATGAAGCAAATGATTAAGAAATCATACAAAAAGGTACAGGTGACGGTGAACATAATACAGTAATATGATAATGAAAGGGTGTTCAAAGGTTCTTTGTCCCCAAACTTTTGAGAATCTCTGACATTTACTCAGCATTTACATTTCTACAGGCCTCACGACTCGTCACAGGTAGTTAAAATGTGTAAAACACAGAATGTACAGTTGTATAAAGTTCAAAAAGCTGGAAAAATTGTATTAAGTTGATAAAGTAGAAAACTGTCAAAAAAAAAAAAGTTGTTAAAAGTGCAAAAAAGTGGAAAAAGGTTAAACAATCAAAAAGTTCAAGTATATTGAATCCAATGTGAGTGTCTAATGTTTCAGCTGAGGTGTGTAGTTGTTACCAGAGCTGTCACTCAAACAGTAACCATGGTAATGGCAGTGCTTGCAGGCATCTGAGAAATACAGAAGAATGCTAAGTATATTAAAGTTGATGCCTCTTGCATCCTCATTAATAACGTTTTAGAGAAACGACTCGATTGGTCGAGACTCTCTCTCTCTCCTCAGTGTCTCTACGCGTGTGACATGTGAACGTCTGCTAGCATCTGCTAGCGTGTGCTCGTGCTGCGGTTAGCGGAGTAGTTCCCACATGTAACTGTCTCTAATCAAGTCCCACGCCTCCACGCCTGAGGCACAGGGATCAGACGGATCTCAGAGTGTGCCATCGACCACAAATTACAGCTCTTGATTTGAGGTTAAGTCAAAGCCACACCCCCTCCTCCTCCTCCTCCTCCTCATCCTCCTCTCTCCTCCTCCTCCTCCAACAAAAACAGCAGAGATGGTTACCAGCAATAAGTTATAGGTAACTTGGTTTTGTTACAGCAAACCTAAGAACATGATAAGTTGCACTGATACTTCAGATTCCGACAGTAGTGCAACATTAACCAAGAAAAGTGGGAGGAGCTTCTTTAATGGTTCAAGGAAGAGAAGTTTTTTTTTAAAAAAAAAATTATTAACAGTCTGGTTTATATCAAATGCATATGCGACAAGTAAATCCTCCCACAGTCGAGTAGTTGTGCCAAACACAGCCTAAAGAAACTTGTAAAACTCAAACGTTCAGGCTGTTTTATCAGGTGTAAATAAAAAGCAGGTAGAGCCGTAGCACGATGACACGCCGGGTGCCAGCCCTCACTTTCTTTCTTTTTTAATAGATCAAGGCTCATTTAGCAGCATTCACCTTATTCACAGGCTTTAGTCGACACATCATAAAGCATATGCAGACATTTTCCACCACTTCTTGCAGCTCCCGCCTTTTAAAGCTACTTTAGAAGACGACTTGGAGTCATTTGTTGAGACGCGAGCTGAAGGAAAGTGTGTGTGAGTGTGCGTGTGTGTGTGTGCATGTGTGTGTGTGTGTGTGTGTGTGAGTGTGTGTGCGTGTGTGTGCGTGTGCGCGCGCGCGTGTGTGAGTGTGTGTGTGTGTGTGCGTGTGTATGTGTGTGAGTGTGTGTGTGTGTGTGTGTATAGCACATGCAGCCAAAGGAAAGATGACCTCCTAAGCAGTAACTTCTTAATAACAATAAATGTAACGCTCCACTTCGCTCTTTCTGCATTACTTGTGTGTTTTGTAAACAAGGTTAACTCTCTCTTTAATTGAGCTCCCGGTGACGGCTTGTGACCTTTCTCTACCTGAGCTACCCACATGGCGACACAACATGTAAACATGTATTTCTACTTTTATTTCCATTATAATATTCATGCAAACCTTGCCCGATGATGATATATAATTTTATGAGTTATCACGTGATGAAATCCTTTTTACGTCACAGACCCAAATATGTATTTCATGCAGCATTTTTACTAAATGTGGAATTTAATGTGAACAAAAACATGAAGCTCTTTATTATCACCTGAAAGGAGGGATTATGACTAATTGAGCATTGTGGGCAGATAATTGGGCCAGAGGAGGCGTCCGCATGGAGAGAATAACCCTCTGAGTGTGATTCTGAAAAAGAGACAGAGCTAGGGGGAGGAGTAATGTGAGTTAAGGGATTCTCTCCACCTCTCGTGAGAGCTTGTTTCACATACACGGCTCAAAGTGAGAGCTAATAACTTAACGCTAGTGTGTTTTCACTGCTGAAGGGTCTTTCTCTCTTTGGAACCCTACAACATTCCCTCTCTCAGCTCCTTTTTCTGATGCTGAAGACACTTCAGGGACTTTGTGGAGCTTGCCAAATTCTTCACAAAGACTTTCTCTCTCTTTATCTGCTTCAAACTCTCCTTCACACACACACACACACACACACACACACACACACACACACACACACACACACACACACACACACACACACACACACACACACACACACACACACACACACACACGCACACGCACACGCACACGCACACGCACACACGCACACGCACCCGGTCCGTGAAAATAAAATAAGTCCTCACAACAAGGTCTGCTACTAAATCTGTTGAAAACAGAAACACTGTGTAGTAATTACTGCTGCCTAAATACATTCAATGTAATACGCAGACGACTCAGTTCTATTTGTTGTCAAATTCAAAGTCGAATGATGCAAACTTCCCATTTTAGTTTTTGAAATAAAAGGCCTGTATACACACATAGTGAAAAGATAACTTTATTATTCCAGCAAGTTCTTTTGGTCTTCTTTTTTAATAATATGTTAAGGTTTCTTTTATTCAAACAACTCAGCATACGCCTCTGAAGAAGACTGGCTGATGACAGTCGAAACATGTCAGGAGATCAGTGTCAATCTCCTGAAAAACAGTGATATAAATAAATAAAACATTAACATATTAGATAAATTTCATGACCATTTAGTTGAAAATATGTTTTATAATAATAATAATAATAATAATAATAATAATAATAATAATAATAATAATAATACACTTGTAATGTTGCTTCTCAATTTTTAGCAAAGGCTGACAGTAGCTATTTCCATTATGGCTTTTAACAAAATCAAAGCAATCAAAGTCAAATCAAAATCTTTTTGAACGTGTTTTCTTTGAAGGTTGTTTTTTAGCCTGGAGATGGACACTCCAAACCTGCTTACTGTTGCATAATCACATTAAATGTAATACACAGACAACTCAGTTTTATTTGTTGTCAAATTCAGAGTCAAATGATGCAAACTTCCCATTTTAGTGTTTTAAGTAAGAAGCCTGTATTCACTCATGTTTAGTTTTATAACATTACACAATCTAACACAATTATTAAAAAAATAAAAATAATAATAAAAAATAATAATAATGAAATATGCACAGTATAGATATATTAAAATTACTCTTTTAAGATGTTTAAGATGCATTATGATGCAGGCGTGGTTGATTTTGCATCGATGCTGTGACATCATATCCTGGTCGTTAGGCTCCAGGATGAAAATGTTAGTTAAGCTAGTGGTTCTTAACTTTATCAACCCTCGACCCCCAAAATAAAGATTACAGAGACAGGGACATCTATAAGGGAGAATAAAGGGGAGAGCTTTAGGGCCCATCCATAAAGTCACCAAAATTATGGTCCATTGTTCTATGGATCTGTGATAACCACAATTATTTAATGATCTGAATAATATCCACTGTTATCCAGGAAGTTTATGATTATTTGGGTCATAGTATATAGTTAAAAGTGACAATAATGGTTCAACATATAAGACTTTAGGTGTAAAAGTGGAGGAATGGGTGTATAGGTTTATACATTTATAAGTTGTATAAATTTGCATTGAAATGTGATGGAGAAGTGGCAGAAATGAGAGTAATATAGTAAATTAAAAGGAGCAAAAATATACCAAGAACAAGTGATGCAAATAGGCCAAAACATGGCAAGTTTGGTGTAGTTGCAAAAAAGGCTAAAAGTAAGCAAAATTGGGCTCAAATTGTTCCGAAAATATTCTGTTTTTTTTAAAGGCATCTGGCCACAGAGGGCTCAGTAATTAACACCCAGTAATGTTTGTTCTTTTGATCTGAAATGTCGCCTGGATCATAACTAACACTTTCATTCATGTTTTTATTTGAAGCTGTAAACCGTGGATTGTGATTTTTAGCTCTTTCTTGTTGCTTATTTTGCTTTAATCACAGGTTTATAATGCACACAATCCATGCAGTGATTATATAAATGTTTCCATAATTATTATTAAAAAAAAGAGTAAATCTTAATTCATTATTGATGAAAAACTACAACTAGCACATGATGCAAGAAGACGAGAAAACAGTGTTTGTATTATTGGTGGAATCAGAATTGTAATTATAAAGAATGTGTCATTCAAATAATACACTTAATTGTTATAAAAATAAAATATTAGAAAATATTTCCTTCTAAAATATTGTTCGTGTTCAAAATATGTTCACAGACACAGAAGAATACACTGTAAGTGCCTTTTATTTTGTAAAGTTCCAGCCTTGCTTTCCTTTGAATTTAAATCACAGATAAATTAATGTCTTGAGCATCAAGTAAAGGTCAAGGAAAAGCAACATGCAATGGTTAAAGCGATTAAAGGAATATTACATACCAGTGAGTTTGCTTTTGTTAACATTACATTTCTTTGCTTTGATTCTAAACTGTTTAACATATCTGAAACATGAGCCAAATCATTTCTAAAGGTCAAAGGTTTCCATCTCTGAGCTTTGTATGTGACTTATGCACAGTTTATAACTGCTTTGTCTTCAAAAGGAAACCACTCTCCTGCTGGAAATCACCTACAAATGGTCAGGCACTGTTTATTTGGTCGACTAAAAGTTTTCATCGACTAAATTTTTTTAGGTGACAATGATTAAACTATAGCACTATTCACACAGTGAAAAGCAGGACCTGATCACCATTTGTTTTTGATATTGCTCCTGCTCTTCAGGATTCTCTTTTTGTTGCCGTACGTTACGAGCCGATAAGGTTTTGCTCGCCCGAGACCCAAAAGGTTTTCTAAACACTCCAATGCAGCCTCTATTCTTCGGCAAAAGTGAATAAACATGCATCCCGGTGTCACGGTCTGTGTGAACCTTGCACTGAGATTAATTATGAGCATATATGCTTATATATGTTTTTGCTATAAAAACTCAGACACCGGAAACAAAACAACACTTAATCACGTATCAGATCCTGCCCATTTCTGTCCAAATCAGAAAGGCCTTTCAGAGATTGCTATTTGCATTGGATTAGTATTATCACAGGACCTTCAACAAAATATAGTAGGTAATTTGTGGAGGAATTTTTACTTTACAAATTACTGACATGGCTGATTTGCTCAGGATTAACATCACAGACATTCTCCGCAATTATTACAAATTGCATGTGTTCTAAAACTATAAGTGAAATAGTCCTTATGACTAAATTTGAACTAAAACGAAGCATTTTATTTAAAAGATTTTGACTAACACTAAATCAAAATTTGCTGACAAAATGAACACTGGCTATTTCTGGTAAAAAAAAAAAAAAAAAACAACTTGGTGGACTATATTTGTAACCGATTAAGTCCTTTCTATTTTTTTTTTTTTCTATTTAGTTCTATTTAGCAAATTTAGTTGACTTCAACGTTGATATCATTCAGTTAACTAAAATAACTCAAATAGCCCTGATGACTCCATATCTCAAAAGACTAAAACAAAATCAATATTTGTTGTAAAAATGAACACTGACTACTACTGGTAAAAAAACAAAACAAAAAAAAAGACTCATGCTTTATATTTTAGTCGACGATATTTGTAAACAATTTGGTCGACAACATTTTTTATGTCATTTAGTTGAATAAAACTAAACTATAACTGAAATAGTCCTGATGACTAAATGTGGACTAAAACAAAGTTGCATTTTAGTCAAAAGACTGAAATTAAATCAAATTTTTTTTTAAAAGGAACACTGGAGTAAAGAGGTTTTTACACTTGTAAAGGTGCGTTCACACCAAACGCGACTGAAGCGACTAGATTACATTCAAAATCAATGTAAATGATGAAACCTCCCCTCAAGCGGCAAGACTTGCACAATTCCAGCGACTTCGCTCAAATTTAAAAAAGTTGAACAACTTTTCAAGTCACTTCAAGCGACAACTCCCCCCGAGGCAGCAGCCCCTCCCTTCCGCTACAGTGAGACGGCTGCAGCCGGGGGGGCTGTACACATATCGGAGAAAAGTTAAAGTGGTTAACCCCCTTGAATAAGCCTACATTCTGGGTAACCTCGTTCTTTGATCATTTAAATCGTAAAAGCGTCCCTGTCTATGATAAGTGCTTTAAACTTAGCCGGAGAAGAAGTGATCAGCCCTCTCGATGCATCAGCCCTCTCTCTCCCGTGTCACCGTCGCTGCAGACACACACTGTGTCCTGGTTCACCAAAAAGCGCCACAATGTTCAAGCGACTCATCACGGGTGATTGAAACGACTGCAGTCGCTACAGTAGCTTTCGGTATGAACGCACCTTAAGGAAATAAAAGCGCAGAAATAAAATTGGCGGGGCCTGAAAAAAAGCAGGGTGGATAATGATGGATGGATTGATGTGTTTCAGTTGTGTGGCTTGTGTTGCATCGAGACAAAGTGTTAAGCCGATTTAACATAATGCTAACACAATGCTAACACGATGCCTACGCTCTGCTAGCCTGTGGCGTTGCCGGCGATCCAATGAAAATCATGTTTACATCTTTTAGTTCAAGGGCCACATAAAACCCAGTTTGACCTCAAGTGGGTCATTTTAGTGAAGGAAAATGCACAAATTCAAACAAAAAAGCAATTGGTCAAAAATTTCTTGACTTTACATTTTTAAAAATATTGAGATTTTAATATTACTGTACAGTATGTAGTACTGTGACCTCCGTTACAACATATATGATAATTTACAAAAATCCTGTTTTTGATGTATTTTTAAGTTTTTGATAAAAATCTACCTGTAGGCCAGACAAGATGCTCTGGCGTGCCAATCTTGGCCCGCGACCTGGAGTTTGATATATGTGCTTTATTTGGTTTCATTTATCCTTATACCATCAAACCAGGATAGAAAAGTAATTTTCCCATCTCGCTGAAAGTCCTCCGCAATGGCAGCCGTCACACTAAAAGCCCAGTAGCTGAGAGGTTAACACACTCAGCACATGTTGCCTCGTACAACAGGTGGTGGTGTGTTCAGGGGCATTCCAGCTTCTCCATGCTGGTGGCCCCTGGTATTCTGGGATTTACCACCCCCCTTTTCACACACACAGGCCTGACTGACAAGCTAATGGTTGGGCTGGGATCCCCTTAGCTATTGATTCCACTGGAACACAACACCTCCCAGTCAATGAAAGTGCAATATAATGCTTGAGCTGCAAAGAAAAGGGGAGCATTAGCGTGTTGAGCAACTGGAAGAAATGTGCCGCCGCTCACTCGCTCACTGCTTGCTCGCCGCTCGCTCACTGCTCGCTCGCTGCAGCTGCAGCTGCTGGTGCTGGTAGGTAGAAACAGAGCGGCACAAATAAAGTGGGGAAAAATGTGTCTCAGGGGGTGGAAGCTCTGAGGGTGGGTTATTAAAAGCCACAAAGTGGAGCTCACGCTGGGCACGGAGAAATAGCCACAGCATGCTTGCAACACAATGGAGGAGAAGGGGGTCTGCTTTCTAAATTGTTTTAATCCTTTGAATGTTTTATTTCATTTTGTTTGGCTGCTTAAAAAGAAAGTGCAGCTTCAGAGCATTTGTCTATAGAAAACATAGAAAGTATAAATAGAACGATGTGTTGCTTTTAGAAGTTTCCCTTGGTAAAAACTCCAACGTTGATCTTTACGACTGCGTCACAAACCTGTCACTAAGTCATCTGACCAGTCCCATTCCCAGCAACTCTAAATATTGATCGGTCCAAACTAATTGCAATTAGACTACAGTTAAAACTAAATCTAAATATGCTGTAACAACTTTCCTGCTATTTGTTTGAAATCACCCAAAAACCGTTAATTTTGTAAACTAAAAATTTTTGTTGCAGTTTTCACCACATACATTTCTTTTTAAGTTACAATAACTATACTATGACTAATGTTTTTAAAATCACATGTTGAAGAGGGCTGTCTGTTTCCTATATGATGTCAGAGCTTGGTTTGCATTGCTGGCAGTAAGTTGAACTGTTTTCCACTGAGGGTTGGACTCATCCAGGGCTGCCCTTTGTCGCCGATTTTGTTCCTAACTTTTAAGGACAGAATTTCTAGGTGCAGCCAGGGCTTTGAGGGGGCCGGTTTGGTGGCCTCGGGATTGCATCAACATGTGGTCACGTTGGCTCCATCAGGCCATGACCTTCAACTCTCACTGGATTGGTTCACGACCAAGTGTGATGTGGCCAGGATGAGAATCAGCACCTCCAGATCTGAATCCATTGTTCTCAACCGAAAAAAGGTGGAGTGACTTCTCCAGGTTGGGGATGAGATCCTGCTCAAAGTGGAGTTCAAGCACCTCGGTTCTTGTTCATAAGTGACTGAAGGATGGAGCAAGAGATTTACAGGAGGATTGGTGCAGAGTCTGCAGTGATGGTGTCTGCATCGATCCGTCAAGGTTAAGAAGGAGACAGTTACAGCTCATCCAGGATGCGATGTCTTTAACCCTCTAAGGCATTTTTGCTGTTTTTTTGCACTGTGTTTGATTTTACCTTTATTTTTCATATAAGGAAATCCATAAACTTTGCTTGTTTGGTAAAAATTTTTCAGGAGAACCTCCTAAATGAGACTGTGAAGTATGTTCTTTAATATGGCATACTGTATTAACACAGTGAATCTAAAACCACTATAAAAACTCAAATTCCAGTGGGAAAAAGTTAGGCTCTTTTACTATAAAAGTCACAAACATTTTTAACAAATCATTTTTATTGCTTGTAAAGCAAATCTAAACTACACATTTCAAAAACTTATATACAGATGAATCAAAAAACACAGTTATATATGGCTATTTACAGTGAAATGGAAGCAATGTCTCAAGCATTTTTGTACAACAATTTACAAAAAAGTATGAATCACAAATACAGGGAAAGACAAATTATTTGTGCCTCATTGTGTCGATATAAAACAAAAAAACTAATATACTAGACACTACACTACGCTCCAATCTTACTCACTACACATTAACTAAACAGTCAAACCACAATAATAATTGCTATAATTGCTCAAATCCCTCAACTCACCATCTTTCTCCGTTTCTGTGCGTCTGTTTACCTGTCACCTGAAAACAAAATGGCCACTATATGTGGACATTTTGATTGGACAATAGCATTATTCTTCTCAACTAATAGGAAAAAACTATAATGTGACGTTTCAGCGTTGTTCTTTCTTGCTGCACAGCACTTTCGCTTTAGAAGCGCTCTGCAGCGGTCTTCCTGCACGGAGCCTGCACTGACAGCTCAAGAAAATGTCACAGAAAAACACATTTTCCCTCATAAATCCACTTTTTTTTGGCCAATCAACATGATTTAAAGACTAGTTTGAAGTTTGACATCCTCAATTTCAACACATATTGAAATGGAGATCCATGAACGCTGCGCTTTGCCGCTACTAGCTCTTTAAAACAATCATGTGATCAGGACGTGCCGGCACGTCCGTCGGCCCCAGAGGGTTAAGACAGGCCTGGAGTTTTAATCACTGATGCGTTTCATCTGATTTAATTGACAAATAGATGTGTGTATCATCCGCGTAAATTCATATAATGTTCTTTCATAATTGGTCCTAAAACTGAACCTTGTGGAACTCCATGACTAACTTTGGTCCGCGTTGAAGCAGTCTCTGTACTTTGATGGGCTCTAAAGCCAGACTGAAGGCTGCTGTATAAATTGTTCCTATGTAATCATTGCAGGTCAACATAGTTGACCTGCAATGATTTTCTCAAGATTTTGGAAATAAAAGGAAAGTTGGATATTGGACAGATCATTTGGATCAAGGGTAGGTTTTTTAAGGAGAGGTTTGATTAGAGCTGTTTTAAAAGCCTGTGGCAAATAACCTGTTACTAGATATGTGTTAATCAGTTTACTATACTAGTGTTAATCAGTGGAAAACATTTTTAAACAGTGGAGTTGGAACTGGATCTAAAAGACAGGTTGTTGGTTTAGAAGCACTCATTTTTTAGGTCAGTTCAGTACTGATGTAACACTATTTCCGAAACAGTTACTGGCAGTGTGGGTAGCATTTGGTTAAGTTTGTCTAAGATAGTGTGAACTATAGCATCTGGAATACAGGTGTGATGGCATTAAATAATCTGATGATCCTAGTAATTGAATCACCAATAATGAGAGAAGTTGGAGGAAAGAGAGGACTAGGAATGCGAGTGTTTTGATTCATTCAGTGTGCATCGGTACAATTGACGGGTGAAATCGAGATGCATCGGTAAAATCCATGGTTGCATAATTTTTTCCATCCTTCCATTTTATGACCTGCTTCTTCCTGTTTTCAGGATGGAGGGGTAGTTCTTTCATGTTGTATTTCATTCTATCCTGTATTTCCAAGGCACCATCAATGCTTCGCGTTTTGTTTTGAACGTGGACTGAAAAGCCGGGAAGCACGTTGCTACCGCAACAAAGTTACAACAAAGAGGTCCATGAGAGCAGCAGCAGCAGCTTTAGATGAGATTTATAACGCACCTAAAAACTTTAAATCAGCCATAGAAAGATGGTAAACTTGACAAGAGTCATGTGGTTTGTAAAGAATACAGTGCTGCTAAACCTTACACAAACAGGGGCTCACACATATCAATGCGGGGTCACTGCTCTACCCCCCACCCCCCCAGATTAGAATCAGAGCTCCAGCAAAACTGGTGAAGAAAGTATCTCTAATTATTTTGTCCAAGGTGGTACTTTGGCAGCTCCCTCTACCTGTGATAAAGCTGATGCCAGATCTGTTTTTAAAAGCATATTTTATTTCATTGCATTTTATGTTTCTTTTGTCTTATGGACATTAAATGTGACTCAGTAAGGGTAAGTTTACAGCAGCTGTGACTGTTAAATAATAGTTTTTTTAATTTTTCTTTGCAGAAGCAGTTGTGAAAGACCTAATTGTGAAAGGTGATTAATGTTTATTATTTCAAACGTTCATTTATTTCTGCTCCTAACTACTGTAATTGCCTAATACCTGCTGAAGAGTCAATGTTATTACCTGTGGCAGACAGGAATATGGACATTGTACTGCTGAAAGTGTCATTTTAAGTAACTCATTGAGTGATGTTGTCTTACTGTTTACTGCTTTAGTTGTGATGGTGTGATAAAACTGGTTCCATATGTAGGAGGAGACAATAAGTGGTAAGAATTACATATATTTATTATTATTATTATAAATATTAAGATTACATTAATTAGCCTTGTGGTGCCATCCAAGATTTAGTTTAGAGTGTCTTGGATCACTAGTTATTCATAGTTATTAATACCTTGTCACTCAGGGTGTGAATTCTTGTCAAATTGTCCATATTATATTGCATCATTACATAAACCACAGACAAATAGTAAAAGTATAAACATTTATTTACACAATAACTAAAAGAGTGCTACACTCAGGATAAATGCTCGAGTATATACAATTCAAAAGTAAAAAGCTTAGTAGAAGAAAGAAAGAAAGAAAGAAAGAAAGAAAGAAAGTGTGTTCAGCACATGCAAGCTATGTTCTTGTGTTGGTTCTAGTGGGAACTGGGGGATTTTCAGTGTGCAAGTTTAGTTAAAGTCTAATAAAACAAAACACTGTGAAGTTACAAAGAAAATAAAAAAAGTACATTGCGATGGCGTTACTCAGTGGCCCGCATCGCTTTCTCTTATAATGGTGATGACATACTGTACCTGGGTTTAAGTGTTCCTATTGGTCGGTCTTTGCGACAGCCAATCAGATTGCTTTTGGGTGATTTGTAGGCTTGCCGGCGTGTTCATGAATGGATGAAAAACTTCTTTGGAAAATAAATATAATAATAACTCAGAACACAGCAGAGCAGAGATCTTATTTTCCTGGTCAGTTTGACACTAGGCATGATATATTGCTTGCAATGTTAATGGGAGATATTCATAAAGAACACTTTAAACTGTAACTCTACTGTATGTGACCTTATTCTAAAGATATCCTGGTTTCCTGTGAATAAAAGAGTTAATGACAGTGTAGAAAAAATACATTTCAAATTTGTATCAAAAATCTGTGTCCACTTTGAGAATGTTTTTCTTAATTCTTGGAGCAAAAGCCTGAGGGAAAGGGGTTCTGCCTCAGTTATTGAAAAAGCAGGGGGGGAAACATACAGTTAGGTTGTAAATTCCTGTAGGCCTTTTTGTCTCTCAGCTTGTGAGAGAAAGGAAGGGGGAAAGACACATGGTTCAATTCACTGTCCTATAGTTAATAAGTTGTGCTGTGGTATCAGTCACAGACATGGTCTCCTACACAAATGTGAGGAACCCATTTCTGTTCCTTATGTTAAATCCAGTGACGTGCCATGACCACTAGGGTTGGGTAGGCACATTACAAACCGAGACCACCAATGACAATTTCATATGTTTCTGCTGGCAAGTGTTAATTCAATTCAAATCAATTTTATTTGTATAAAGCAATTTCCAACAAAGTCATCTCAATGCGCTTATCAAAATATAAAATTCATAATAAGAAAGAAAAAACCCAACAAGATCCACATGAACAAGCATTTAACCATCTAACAAAATTAACATCATAAACACCATTAAAGAAACATAAACAATTATTTTATATAGCCTCCATACTCTCCAACAAGATATATCTCATGACACAGCATCACATCTGTTGTTTGTGTAGGAAACACAGAGAAAATGACAACAACAACAACAACAACTCAGAACAGCCTCAGTGAAGAGCATCCACAAAGTTAATCCTTCCTTTTGTTCCATTCACTGTAGAAATTATGAAACATTTTCTGACCTTACCTTTGCTGAAGGTCTGGTAGCTCAGGTGTTGGTCTCCCATCTTTTAAAAGCTGTCATTTTTCCTCTCTATCATCTCTGGCGCTGTCATTCTGCCTGAAGTGTTATCCCGCCCACTAGCTAGAGAACGTAGCAGCACCGGTCACATGGCATCTATTCACTAATGTACTGTGAACTTACGTATAGCATTTAGCATAGCGCGGTTACGTGCAAAGGCAGCTCTCTACACTGCCTTTGCACGTAAATGGTTTTCATCTTGGGGACCTGACTGCGCATGCGCAAACAAGTAAAATCACGCAATGGGAACAGAGGCAGAGGAGCAACGTGCCTTTGGGAGGGGGCGTGGCTTCCCTCTACCTTACAGCGGAGTGAAAAAAAATAAAATAATAAAGACTGTGTAACTGGAAATAGCACTGTTTAGTAATTTGGGCTATGAAACACACAAAATGCGGACACTTTCAAACTTATAGGTACTGTAGGCTATTGGAAATGGAAAAATAAATAATTTAGAATTATATTATAATTAAAACAAATAATCAAAATATCAATCACCCTTGGGTAGGCACTGCCTACTTTGCCTACCCTGACGGCACGTCACTGATTGCAAATCCCAACGCTACTTGTGAAAAGGCCATTTTTTTAAGAGGCCAAAAATAAGCTGCATAAAGTAATACATAGTAGAGCAAAATGTGCACTTTTTTGTTAAATTTGCTGCTTATAAGGAAATCAATGAATCCTCTCCCTCAAATACTATATTGAATTGGAGCTTCTTATTTACTATTTACATTTTTGATATAATTTCTTTGCATTATGTTGAATTGCATCGTATTGCACAAAATCGCATTGTATCACATTGTGTTGTCGCTATCGCTATCAAATTAATATCAAATCGGATCGAATCTAGAAAAGGGGTGAACTGTATTGCATTGTATCGCCAGGGGATTAAATGTATCGTTAATGTGTTGTATCGCCAGTCGCGTATCGAGATGCGTATTGATTCGTTGTCAGTGATGGAGATCCACATGCATATTGTGGACCTGTTACACTAACTGGGAGCTTCTGATGGTGAGCGGGTCACTGCTGGCTACGGGGGGCCTCCGTCATTGGGGTAGGTTTGCGTGGAAGAGGCTCTGCAGCAGGCGCAGTAGAGCGTTGTTTGTTGATGGTGAAAGAAGTCGGAGTGCTGTACGAGGAACCAGAGCACCTCTGTACTGTTAACCTGAGAAATAGTAGAAAGGGCTACAGAGGATTTGGACCGGTGAGAATTCAGTCCCAGCCTTTTCCTGGTAGTTGTTTCAGTCGGCTCAATTGGGCTGAGGTTGTCTCTGTTTTTGTATGAGAGGGCTTCAAAAAAATTGTGAAGAGTAAGCGGAGGAGGGATGCCATTTTCCGTGTTTTTCCCTTGTCCGTGCACAACAACTTCAGCCTATGATGGTTGGCGTGGCGTTGAACAGGACAGTCGTGAACCTGGATTCTCCTAGGGAACTGTATCATTGTCGCTATTGTACGTCTGTGTACTTGGTGAGTAGCTCATCTTTCTTTTTTAGCTTGTTAGAAAGGTGACAAATCTCTTCCCATACATTGGTATTTTCCTTGTTGGCATTTAGTGATAAAATGTCTATCTTTGACCGTGACTGAGAAGCGTCGTCTCCACGGTCTGTAGATGCGGCCATCTTGGTTGCCCATCTATACCAGGCCACATCCCTTTGGTAGGAGACCCTGAGGAAGATCCAGGACACCCTGGAGAGACTATGTCTCTCAGCTGGTCTAGATATGCCTCAGGATCCCCTGGGAAGAGCTGGAAGAAGTAGGCGGGGAGAGGGAAGTCTTTGCCTCACTGCTAAGGATGCTGCCCCTATGACCCAACCACAGGTACACTGCAGAAGATGAATTTATTGATGGATGTTGAGAAAAACTAAATCAAAACATATTTATATTTTCATGGACTAATTAAGACTGAACCATAAATTTGTCACATGAGATGCTTTATATTTATTTATACGCAGTTGTGCGGACCTTTTTTCTTAACATTTTTGGACCTTTTGATCCAACACACTGCCTCAAAAGAAAGGGAAGTGCGTGTTTTTTTTATTGTGCTACAATGACTAAAACCTTAATGTCATTTAGTAATAACTGAAATAGTCCTTATGACTAAAACTAAGTTGCATTTTAATAAAGACTATGACTGAAGCTATATCAAATTATGTTTAAATTTCTTATTTTTATAATAACTAAACTATCTTTTTGTCACATGGGAATACATTCAATCAGAACTCATGTGATCATGTGATCTTACACATTGATACACACTGTGTGTGTATCCCCCCCCCCCCAACTATGTTGGGGGGGGGTTATATTTACATTATTATTATTATTATTATTATTATTATTATTATTATTATTATTATTATTATTATTATTATTATCAGCAGTAAAAACATTAAAATTCTTCCTCTCAGTCATATACCTATACGCAGAAGAGAAAAAGAGCTTTTAACTTGGATTTTAAAATGTTTACATTGGATGCTGACTTCAGCTCTGCTGGCAGTTTGCTCCACTTCTTTGTATTAAAATACAAAAACAATATTAAAACAGTAACATTTAAAAACTGGGTTTGATTAAAATATATTTAAAAAATACAATGAAGAAAAATATTTTAAAAATACAAAGTACGAAACAGCTGCTCAGTCCATCAAAGAAATATCAAGTACATTTAGTGGTACCAGTCAGTAGCACACGGAGCTTTTCAGTATTTGTTGCTCACTTTGTTTTTTAGAAGAACTTCCATGTTTTCCAAACACATAGGTTGTCTGAAGATGTTGCTGATAAATGTACCTGGTTGAATCGTGTGAGCGGGTGTGTGAGTGTCTTTTGGGGCTGGAGGCCAACGTAGATCCAGGTCATCTTATAAAGTCTTCATGATTTCTTCACAAACCTGTCAGTGACTGTGAACAAGTCATCTGATCCAGTCCCATTCCCAGCAACTCTGAATATTGATCGGCCCACAGTAGCTGCAATTAGTCGCATTACTGCTAGTTCCAGTCATTTAGTCAACTATCCAATTTCCATGCTGTGTGAACACTTAATTAAAACAAATGTGTTACAAATATATATTGGGGATCAGCAGGCGTCAAAAGGCCTCTGGTGGCCACACGAGTCAATGGAAGGAGCAGGAAAACAAATCAATGGGCTACAGGGATTTAATCACTGACAGCTACAGAAACAACAACAGAGAGAACGATCACTAACATGGCTAACGGTCTAGCAGAGAGACAATGTGATGCTTCTTATGTTCAGAGTGAATTCATAGAAAGACCTTTGGAAAGTATTCATATCTGGGTTTGATTTTCTTGTTGTCTGTGTGAGTAACAATCTTTACTGTGGTGTCACTGTGACCTCTGCTCATATTCAACACGTCCAGATAATTGATCATATTCGGCCTCTGTTCATCTCACAGAAGAAAACAGAGCAAATGAATCTAACATGTAGAGATTCACTATGGGCTGTGTATATATTGGGGTTTAAGGAAATAGTCATATACGATACAATATAAAATACCATCTAGGGCTCACAATACAAAATACTCACAATACTATATAAAATGCTGAGAATACAATATGAAATACTTGCAATATTATATGAAATAATCAGAATACGATATGAAACACTCTCGATACTGGGCGTGAGACGATACCATTTTGTCACAATTAGATTTTAAACCCAATTCTTGGGTGCCGATTTGATTTAAATTGCGATTCTATATTACAGTAATTCTACAGTGACGATTATCACAATTATCGACATAAGTTGAATCTTACACTTCTAGAAATATGTCACAGTTCCAAAAAACAATGTAATCACATTCAGTCATTCACTGATTTATTATTTCAAGTGAAATATATAACGAAATGAAACCTCTATCAAAAAGGAATTAAGCATGTACAAAACTACATGTTTGTACAGAAGTTTTTGAAGTTGGTCAACTGAAACTGTTTACATTCATAGTGCTTGGTAGTATCAAGGTTTTTGTGCTGGAACAGAAGCTGGAGAACACACTCAGTAGTTAGGCTGCTCCGCTGAGAAGTGACAATGTCTCCAGCAGTAGAAAATACACATTCAGCAGAAACTCTTGTCCCTGGTATGCACAGGGCTTCTCCAGCTTTACAAGAAAAGAATACTTACAGTGATGTTCTTTCTACCAGTCTAAGGGTTCCACTAGGTTGCGACAGGTTTGGCTCTTCATATCTATGTGAAAAGTCTTTCTCAGCACTGATATATATTAAAAATAAATACAGTTCAAGTCTTATTGTGGAGGATCTCAGAGTGGCCGTCTCCAAAATTAAACCCAGAATTGACCTGCTGTGTTCCATGCACATTGCCCACCCATCTCATTAGGTGTGATTATCATAAATATATTTTGCAGCCAATAGTGTTCAAATGCTGACACACCGCAACGGTTTGTGGCTATTAAACCTACCTTGACTAATTGCTTTGATAACATGTAAATCATTTCATGGATATCATGCTGTTTTTCTCTTTTCTGTTGCTATTACGCCCGTGTTTATTTGAGGTAATAAATGCACATCTTATATTTTCAGTCATCACCTAGGATAGTGGGGGTTGGCAGTTTCTGTCACCATTATTTTGGGGGTCGTAGACTGAAAAGTTTGGGAACCCATGCTATATGAAATACTTACGGTATCTTATGAAATACTCACGATACAATACAATATTAAATACAATACTATATGAAATATTCCTGATACTATATAAAATACAGACGATACTATATAAAAAACTCACAATACAATATGAACTACTCCTGATATAATATTAAATTCTCACATTATGGTAAGAAATACTCAAGGTAGGGGTTGAACAGACTAGTTGACTAGTCGACTAGTCGACTTTAGAGATGTCTCGCGACTCTGTCCACGCGATATTGACTAGTCGCAATACCTGCACAACATCAAGCGTTTCCCGCTTATTCCTGGTTTGTGGTCAAACTGCAGCTGGCAGGCAGATACTACGGCTAATATACATGCTAACGTTACGTAGTGGTAACAAATCTAGAAAACATTAGCAACGCAGGACGGAGGCTCTGTTCTCAGGGGAAGACCGCTGTTGTGCCAAAATCTGTGACCCGAAAAATCTGTGACCGGAGGTGGCGACAGTTTCAACCCCTGCGACTTCTCGGAGGAGGAGTAAACAGCTCCTTAATAGCTACAAAAAGGTTTACGCAGTTGACATAGCACTCTTCTTCTCTACCGCCGAGAAGCCGCAATGGTCACAGATTTTTTATGGGTCACAGATTTTGCCAAAACACCGGCTTTGTTGAAGGAAGTCGAAGCTACCGTAAAAACAGCCCAAACAAAGTCTAAAAGACCGGCTCTTTAAGTTAACAGTTACTGGAGCAGCAAAGCAGCAGTGTTCATGGGTTTACTTAGCTTCTATAGCATGTCTCGTGTCCCAGGGGCTGGCAGTGTTGTGCCAAAATCTATGACCGCTGCAGCTTCTCAGCGGTAGAGAATGCTACATTACCTATGTAAACCCCTTCGTAGCTATTAAGGAGCTATTTACACCCACTTAAACATGACGCTCTAGCGGGTGAAGTCAACAGACAAGCTCTGTTGACTTGTGTTACTATTTCAAAAGTTTGTTAGAAAGTTATTGTAGATTTTATTTGATCAGTATTAGTGACTGATGTGCTACCAAAGCTTTAAAAAAGAACAAGTTCTTGCATTATTGAACATTTTCTCCTCCTTATCTTGGCTATAAGAAAGTGGTTAAAAACACATGGTTAATGTGGTGAGTTGATTTGTGATGGGATGAAGGTTTTGCTGTAAAAACTAAAGTTTACTTCTGAGGGGAAAAAAGTATGGGAGCTGAATCTGTGAACCAACATCGGATTCCAAAATGACATTTAATGCAAATATTAGACGGGAAACAGCCTTTGAAGTGACATGTGAAGGTCGTGCTTTGTTTATGAATGAGACTTCCTCTGTGAGCTGACAAAGAACCATGGTTTGAAGTTGTGCTGAGATCTGCTCCGTATGCTGAGCCGCAGCCAACAACTCCATAACTCACGCCTGTGGATGCTTTAGTGTGATTTATATCACTATAATGCACTTTAAACTCAACAAGTATGCATTAAAAGAGTAAAACTCCACTCAGTGAATGATTGAGTTTAATTCACTTATTGCCTGAGCAAAATAAACACTAGCTCAGCGCGACGTCGTCCATCATTGGAATGGGACTGCGGCTATTATTGTTTCCGTGGCTTGTTTTCTCCAAATGATTTAATTGCATTGTAGAATCTGGGTTACTGTTTTTCAGGTCAACTCTGTGAAAAACGTGGGCCAAACATCTTGAGTGTGCAGAGCGGTCCCTGGTCTCCTCGCAATGAGCTGTTCTCTGCATAAACACAACGCTCTGACAACACTTTTCAGTCCTCAGACTTTCTAGGGCGAGCACAGACCCCTGGGACCTCCCGTGGAATATCAACCAGAGCAGATCTTTTCTCAGGATCAACTTTGTTTTCTTTTCTTTGACTCAAAAGTCAATGAACTCCATGACTTTGTGTTGTCTGTAGTTTGTATTTCAAAATTACGCCTTGAGTGATGTCATGCTTTTATTAACCCAAGCATTATATTTACACATCTATAAAGGCTATATTATACAGAAACTCAGTGTAACTTAATGTTTATTCTGGGTTGGATTTAATTACATTCTAAAATTACAAATACGTCTTTAATTATCCATGTTCAATTACAATTGAATCATGATTACCAGTGACCAGCATTTTTTTCCAATTACAATTAAAATCACAAATATAATTTTTCCCCAGAAGTCAATCACATTTACACTCTCAGTTACTAAAGTACAATTACAATGAATCTCACTTATTGAGAATTAAGGTGCTCGGGGTCCGCCCGAGTATGTTTGAGCCTTACAGCTTCATAATCAATCACAATATTGGTATTGATATTTTTGGTGTGGGCCTCTGAGCATATTTTTTTGTCAGTATAACCCTAGATTTAAATTATTTTAAAAATAGTAAATGGTATTTTATTAATTATTAACTACATGTGTGTGTGTGTGTACGGCATATAACTGTAAGTAGTTAGATTTGTGTTTAATTGCATTGTACAGTTTTAATAAAATTTCCATGTCAATTACAATTACAAAATCAACTATCTTAACTCAATTACAATGCATTTATGAATACAACAGCAACATATGTTTTCATTACAATTACAATTATATTTATATAGTAATTGTACCTAATTACCAATTCCTGATGGACAAACCCAAATTTCCAATATTATGTATCCTTAAAGTATAAATGTTATTTTAAAAAGTGTGCACCTTAAGATATTAACTATTGGAAAAGTGAATATTTTTTTCCTCCGATGTCTGTGTATCTTTAAATGTGGCAGCCATGATGAAAACAGATGTTCACTGACCATCCAATCAGAGGACTTAAACATGCAGATGTTCTTTAATCACTTTCTGCACTAATTCAGTGTTTAAGTCACACTCAACACAAGGGTTAACACACACACACAGCAATTAGAAACTCCAATAAAACTAATATGTTGTGTTATAATGTCTTGGCCAGCTGATTGAGTTTGTTAAAACATGTTGGTATACATTTGTGTCACAAACACTTTCTCATAATCTGATCGTAAAAAGAAACAAAGGTGAGTGAGAAAGATGTTAAAGAGTGAATTTAGAGGAGAATGAATCCGTCCGTGTGCAGAATAAGGTTACATGAAATAAAGTCAGGGATTCATTTGAAATTTTAAAAAGCTGTTTATGAAATTAAAAGGAAAATTATGATTAATGACACTAAAACAAACATAAATTATTTCCTCAGAAATGAGATAAAACATGCACAAAAATCTTCTCCTTTAAAAGAATTCTGGCCAATGTGAGACTTTGACACAGATCTCTAATAAGTGCACTTGGAAGCTTTTAGACTAAATTTGTAAAAAAAAAAAAAAAAAAAAAATGGTTCACATAGAGGAAATAATCTTGAACCAAAACAATCGCTCTGGTTTTTGCCCCAAAAGTCATTTAAGTTATGTATTGTACCTTTGATTTTATTCACTGTACTGTTTTAATGATTATCATTTAGTTTAACAAATAGAAGCTCAAACAATATAGGAATAAAAGAAAAGGAAGTAACATTGGTTACTTACAAGAGGTAATTAACATGAAATAACAGCAAAGAAAAACAGTGTGAGATTTGGACGCATATTTAAAGGTAAAATATTTATTATGATTCATTCCTTTATCAAAAAAAGCAGAGTTGTGTTTATTTCAGTTCCTTTAACAGGGTGAAAACCAGCTGCTTGACATGAACTATTTAACATAACTGTAAATATTTCTTTATTATTACTAATGGCATAAAAGCTTTTCTTGATTCTCTCAGTTATGAAAAATGAAGGCCAAACCAAAAGCTACTGCCGACTATAAACGGATAAAAAAGAAAGTCAGACAATCGACTAAAATATGTTTTTGAGCAGCACTTGAAAATGTCAGACACAGCAAATAAGTAATTTCCTGTGTGTGTGCAAGGCAGCAGGAAGTGGAGGATACATCCTCCCTCTGCAGGAGGGAAGGAAACAGACAGGATGTTACTGACCTGTGGGCGGAGTCAAGGCTCGACCTTGGAATGGAACTGGTGGAGCTGCCTGAACAGAGACAATAACTGCAAGTAGCTCTCATTCAAAATAATAATAATAATAATAATAATAATAATAATAATAATAATAATAATAATAATAATAATAATAATAATAATAATAAGAAGAAGAAGAAGAAGAAGAAGAAGAAGAAGAATAATAAATAAAATTTTTGCAGTTCCTGAAGAAAATGCAAGTGAGGATGCATGTGCTGGCCCGCGTCGCACTACATTAGCATAGCATTAACCTAGCAATAGCCTTAATGTTGTAATAACTTAGCAACAATCGCTTTAAAGGTTGAAAAAGGTTGAAAAGGTTGAAAAAGGTTGAAAAGGTTGAAAAGGTTGAAAAAGGTTGAAAAAGGTTGAAAATGTTGAAAAAGTTGAAAAAGTTTGAAAAAGTATGAAAAAGTATGAAAAGTTTGAAAAAGATTGAAAAAGATTGAAAAAGGTTGAAAAAGGTTGAAAAAGGCGTCAGCGTTAACATTGTGTTAGCATTAGCATTGTGCTAGCATTAGTATTGCGTTAGCATTAACATTGTGTTAGCAATAGCATTGCGCTAACATTAGTATTGCGCTAACATTAGCATTGTGCTAGTTTAAGCGTTGCGTTAGAATTAGCATTGCGTTAACATTAGCATTGTGTTAGCATTAGCATTGCGCTAACATTAGCGTTGTGCTAGCATTAGTAATACGCTAATATTAGTATTGTGCTAGCATTAGCATTGCGCTAACATTAGCGTTGTGCTAGCATTAGTAATACGCTAACATTAGTATTGTGCTAGCATTAGCACTGCGCTAGCAATACGCTAGCATTACCATTATGCTAGCATTAACATTACGCTAACATTAGCATTGTGCTAGCATTAGCATTATACTAACATTAGCATTGTGCTAGCATTAACATTGCGCTAGCATTACGCCAGTATTAACATTGTACTAGCATTAGCATTATGCTAGCATTAGCATTACGCTAACATTAGCATTTCACTAGCATTAGCATTATGCTAGCATTGCGCTAGCATTAGCATTATGCTAGCATTGCGCTAGCATTAGCATTATGCTAGCATTAGCAAAATGCTAGCATTAGCATTGTGCTAACAATAACATTGTGCTAGCATTAGCAATACGCTAGCATTAACATTGCGCTAGCAATAGCATTGCGTTTGCATTGTGTTTGCATTGCGTTTGCATTGCGCTAACATTAATATTGTGCTAGCATTAGCATTGGCATTGTGCTAGCAATAACATTGTGCTAGCATTGGCATTGCGCTAACATTAGCATGGTGCTAGCATTAGTATTGCGCTAGCATTAGCATTGCGCTAGCATTGTGCTAAGATTGGCATTGTGCTAGCATTAGCATTAGTATTGCACAAGCATTAGCATTGCACTAGTATTGCGCTAACATTTGAATTGCGCTAGCATTAGCATTGTGCTAGCATTAGCATTGCGCTAGCATTAATATTGCGCTAGCATTAGCATCGGGTTAGCATTGGTATAGCGTTAGCAATAGCATTGTTTTAGCATTCAAAAAGTTTGAAAAGGTTGAAAAAGTTTGAAAACGGTTTAAGAGTTTGAAAAAGTTTGAAATGGTTGAAAAAGGTTCAAAAGTTTGAAAAGTTTGAAATAGGTTGAAAAAGGCTGAAAAGTTTGAAAAAGGTTGAAAAGGGTTGAAAAGGTTGAAAAGGGTTGAAAAAGGTTGAAAAGTTTGTAAAGTTTGAAAAAGTTTGAAATGTTTGAAAAAGGTTGAAAAAAGTTGAAAAGGTTGAAAAAAGTTGAAAAGGTTGAAAAAGTTGAAAAAGTTTGAAAAGGTTGAAACAGTTGAAAAAGGTTGAAAAAGTTGAATGGTTTGGATCAGTTTCAAAATGGCACAAGAGGGTCAAAAAGGTTCGAACTTTCAATGTAAGTGGAAGAGAGCAAAAAGTTCCACGAGAAATAACTCAAAAGGTTGAAAAGGTTGAAAAGGTTGGAAAGGTTGAAAAGTTTGAAAAAGGTTAAAAAGGTTGAAAAGTTTGAAAAAGTTTGAAAAGTTTGAAAAAGTTTGTAAAGTTTGAAAAAGTTGGAAAAAGATTGAAAAAGTTGAAAAGGTTTGACAATGGTTGAAAAAGTTGAAAAGGTTGAAAAAGTTGAAATAGTTGAAACATTTGGAATATTTTTAAAAGGTTGAAAAATGTTGAAAAGTTTGAAAAAGTTTGATGATCCTAGCGTTAGCATTTACATTTAGCCTTAATGCACTAGCAATAGCATTGTGCTAGCATTAGCATTGCGTTAGCATTGTGCTAACATTAGCATTGTGCTAGCATTAGCATTGAACTAACATTAGCATTGTGCTAGCATTAGCAATGTGATAGCATTAGCATTGCGTTGGCATTGCGCTAGCATTAGCAATAGCATTGCGTTAGTATTAGCATTGTGCTAGCAATAGCATTGCACTAACATTAGCATTGCGCTAGCATTAGCATTGTGCTAGCAACAGCATTGCACTAGCATTAGCATTGCGCTAGCATTATACTAGCAATAGCATTGCACTAGCATTAGCATTGTGCTAGCATTAACATTGCGTTACTATTGCACTAAGATTAGCATTGCGCTAGCATTAGTATTGCGCTAGCGTTAGCAATATGCTAGCATTAGCATTGCGTTGGCATTGCACAAACATTAGTATTGTGCTAGCATTAGCATTGCGCTACCACTAGCATTGCGTTAGCATTGCACTAACAATAGCATTGTGCTAGCATTACCATTGTGCTAGCATTAGCATTGTGCTAGCATTAACATGGTGCTAGCATTAGCATTGTTCTAGCATTAGCATTGCGATAGCATTAGTATTGCATTAGCATTGTGCTAACATTAGCATTGTGCTAACATTAGCATTGCGCTAGCCTTAGCATTGCGCTAGCATTAGCATTGTGCTAGCATTAACATTGCGTTAGTATTGCACTAAGATTAGCATTGTGCTAGCATTAGCATTGTGCTAGCATTAGCATTGTGCTCACATTAGCAGTGCGCTAGTATTAGTATTGCACAAGCATTAGCATTGCGTTAGCATTGGCATAGCGTTGGTATTAGTATAGCATTAGCAATAGCCTTGTTTTAGCATTCAAAAAGTTTGAAAAGGTTGAAAAGTTTGAGAAGTTTGAAAAGTGTTTAAGAGTTTGAAAAAGTTTGAAATGGTTGAAAAAGGTTGAAAAAGGTTGAAAAGTTTGAAAAAGTTTAAAAAGGTTGAAAAAAGTTGAAAAAGGTTGAAAAGTTTGAAAAAGTTTGAAAAAGTTTGAAATGTTTGAAAAAGGTTGAAAAAGGTTGAAAAAGGTTGAAAAAGGTTGAAAAGGTTGAAACAGTTGAAAAAGGTTGAAAAAGGTTGAAAAAGTTGAATGGTTTGGATCAGTTTCAAAATGGCCGACGATGAAGAGGGTCAAAGGGCACAAGAGGGTCAAAAAGGTTCGAACTTTCAATGTAAGTGGAAGAGAGCAAAAAGTTCCACGAGAAATAACTCAAAAAGTTGAAGTTTTCAAACCACTGAGATATAGCAGAGAATTGCAGAATTTTCTGAAGAGTTTGATATCTCAATTGTTGAAATTGGTTAAAAATTGTGGGAGTAGATAGAGTGCACGGAAGAAGAATAAAAACATATAATAATCATAAAGGGGAACGAATACATTAGTGAGGATGCCAATGCATCCTCACTAATAATAACTAGAAAAAAACTTGGAGAGTGCAGACCTCCGCCAAGGTAACACTCTCCGGTCACGGTAACATGGTAACTGTTGACTCTCAGAGAACCTATGACATCATCAACAAGAAGTTGATTTATTTCAGTAATTCCAGTCAAAAAGTGAAACTTGTTATTGTATTCATTTATTACACACAGACTGATATATTTCATATGTTTATTTCTTTTAATTTAGAATATTATAACTAAAAACTAATGAAAATCCCAAATTCAGTATCTCGGAAAATTACAATAATACTTAAGACTGATACAAAAAAAATGATTTCTAGAATTATTGACCAACTGAAAAGTATGAACATGAAAAGTATGATTATGTACAGCGCTCAATATTCAGTCTGTGGCACTGCTCAGGTGTTATGAGAGCCCAGGTTGCTCTGATAGTGGCCTTCAGCTCTTCTGCATTGTTGGGTCTGGCGTCTCACATCTTCCTCTTCACAATAGCCCATAGATTTTCTATGGGGTTAAGGTCAGGCAAGTTTGCTACCATGGTTCTTAAACCAGGTACTGGTAGCTTTGGCACTGTGTGCAGGTGTTAAGTCCTGTTGGAAAATGAAATCTGTATCTCCATAAAGTTGGTCAGCAGCAGGAAACATGAAGTGCTCTATAACTTCCTGGTAGACAGCTGAGTTGACCTTGGACCTAAGGAAACAAAGTGGACCAACACCAGCACATGACATGGAACCACAAACCATCACTGACTGTGGAAACTTTACACTTGACTTCAAGCAACATAGATTCTGTGCCTCTCCTCTCTTCATCCAGACTCTGGGACCTTGATTTCCAACGGACATGCAAAATGTACTTTCATCAGAGAACATAACTTTAGACCACTCAGCAGCAGTCTAGTCCTTTTTGTCTTTAGCCCAGGTGAGACGCTTCTGACGCTGTCTCTTGTTCAAGAGTGGCTTGGCACAAGGAATGTGACAGCTGAAAACAATGTCTTGCATACGTCTGTGCGTGGTGGTTCTTGAAGCACAATATTCTAGTTTTCTGAGATACTCAATTTGGGGTTTTCATTAGTTGTCAGTTATAATCATCAACATTAAAATAAATAAACACTTCAAATACTGTATGTCAGTCTGAGAAATAAATGTATACATTATACAAGTTTCAATTTTTGGATGGAATAACTGAATTGAATCAACTTTTTCATGACACTGTAATAAAAGAACAGAATAAAAATATTGCGCGATGAACTAATTATGCTCTGTGATTAGTTAATCTAATAAATCTCTTTTTTAATCTCACCTAAAAATAGCTGAGAAATGCCCTCAACTTGAGGCATTTTCATTTAAATTACATTATTGTGGCAGATCAAAAGATTGATGTATAACAAAGTGGTTTTATAAAGTAATTTATTGTTTTTAAAAGACTTGAACCATTTCCATTCGTCTGTATGTGAGACTAGTAGTGTTGTGTTCAAGACCACATTATCCGAGACCAAGACTTGCTCGAGACCAGAATGCACCGAGACCAAGACAAGACCAAGACTTTCGGGAGCCGAGACCGAGTCAAGACCAAGACCATAAACATTTTTTTTTTTTTTCAATTAAAAAAAAAAATATAAATAAATACAATTAAATAACATTCTCTCTTTAATTTTTGTTTATTTTAAATACATTTGACAAACAAAAAAGGTGCCTGCAAAAAATGTACTAAAAAATTAAAACTACTACTGCTACTGATAAATTAACAATTATTCTACATATTTGAAAACAAGATTTTTATGTCAGCTGAATGTACAGCAAGTGTTTAAAAGCATTTCTGCCAAGAAATAATGATTCTCAATTCTGATTCATTCAGTTGTTCAGGTCAACAGGTCACAGAGTTCACGAGATAATTTTTTAGGCCATTTTTATTAATTCACTTAGTTGATATAGTTTAATTTGATTGCTGTAATGTAACTAGAATATTCAATTAACAAAGGTTTCCAACTGTAACTGTAAAAGTGAAACTTGCTGAAATAGAACAACAAACAAGTTTTCATCAGTCTAAAAAACATAGAGCTACAGGTTGATGTGAAACTAAATAAAACAAACTCAAACCCTGAAACAGTCATGTGACAAATCAATCAATAGTTCTTGTTGAGAATTATTATTATTCTGAATACAGTGGAAACAGAAACTATAAAAAATAATTATATTGCGAACCTGTTTATATTGTAGAGAACATATTATATACATACATGTAACTGGAGTCTAAAGACAAAAAAACACCACTTTAAAAAGATAATAGACTAATATAAGACCTCTTTACAGTTATATGAGTCCGTCGGAAACACTTTTAAAGTGTTTCCAATGGACCGGTATTATAGACGGACACGTTTCTGGCGGAAGTTTTTAACCTGCCAGAACAGAGAAGAACAAGAAGAAGACATCTAAACACGTATGAAAGTGAGTGAAAGTTGATTAGGATACTCTTATATTTTTCATATTAGGCTATCATATCATAATACCGGTCCGTCGCAAACACTTCCGTTGCGGAAACACTTCAGTTGTGGCCATTTTGCATTTGTGTTGTGACCTTTTTGCATTTGTGTTCGTTTCTGTAAATACATTCACCTGACACTTCCCAGCCACCGTACCGTAGCCAGACACACACACACACACACACACACACACACACACACACACACACACACACACACACACACACACACACACACACGAGTGTGTCACACACGTCACTCAGTCACATTAAGGAAGGTTGTGGTCATTATAACAGGGTGGATTAAAGAATGAATAAATGATTGTTTTATCCAGTTCTTCTCCGTGTTATTATCACATTATAAAAAAGTTTAAAAATAGCAGGAATTAGAGCTGGTCTCGAACGGTCTTGACAGAAAATCCCGAGTCCGGGCAGCCCGAGTCCGAGACAAGACCGAGTTAAAATGCTTCAGAGTCCGAGACGATACCGAGACCTTTAAGACTACCACAACACTAGAGACTAGTCCAAGGGGCTGCTGACACCTGTAGTTTAGACCATATTGATGTGTACTTTAGTCAATCTCCAAATAATAGAACATATAAATGAAATAAAACATCAGGTCCATGTGTAGTGCTATAAGTTAGTACATCATACATAGTAAGAACAATTATTGAACACCAAACGTTTTGCTTTTTCTGTCCTTCAGATGAGATAAAATAAATAAATCAGACCCATCAATCACAGTGCTGTGAATTAGCACATCAAAAATAAATGTATGGGCCACTCTGCTTGGTCTAGTGTACCTTCCAAAGGACTGCTATTTGTGCTTGCTGCTACATAGTTAGCATGAGGTCGAAAAGCTCCGCTGGAGGCTAGAAGAGCCACGGTAATCCACAAACTCTTTCTTGCACAAATTGCACACAACTGGGCTTTAGTTTTTCATTCGGTGTGTTTTTTTTTTAAATAAAATTAATGTGCTTTAAGACTCCTCAAGACTCCTAAGGTTCTGCCATTGTAGCTGGTGCATCAGTATTGTGCGTATACCGGGAACACGTGCAATGGATGGTTTTGCGCTATTTGCAGTGCAAAGAGAAAGAAACGATTAACCCAAATATATTTTTTAGTGCATTATATTTCCTGTAATTAATTAATCGCAATTGACGCGTTAAATTGACACCCCTAGTCACAATCATTTCATAGTAACAGTTACTTTGTTACATATAGTAACATAGTTAGTTACAGTTACTTAGTGACAGTTACAGCTGTATGGCCATCAGAGGGAAGTTATTGCCTTTTATATTTGTCACCATCAGTTACTTAGTTATAGTTAGTTACAGTTACCTTTTCTTTCTTTTTCCAGCAGGCAAATTTCAGTGTGTTTCAAGCTATATGCATCCACAACTGCATTTTCTTCATGAAATGCTAATTATTATCATTACTATTATTATTATTATTATTATTATTATTATTATTATGAGACAATTTTTTTGCCCTTTACTTTTTTTAATGCCTATTTAATCCGAGGCTGATTTATATACAATAACAGATTGATGCTGTTGGTCCTGGACCTTCCAGCCTTTGAAGGACCTTCCAGCCTTTGAAGGACTGTTCCACTGAACCTCGTGTTGCTACATGACTGTCATTATAAAGGTAAAGAAGCAACTTCCTGGATTTATGAGCCGACAACCTGGGATGAAACCATTTGGTTTTTATTATTCCATTTACTCGTAGCCGGACCACAAAGTGGTTGTGAGAGCCTGTTTTATGTATTCAGCTGCTTTCCCCTCAACAAGCATGTGGAGCTGCTTAAATAAACCATCAACCAGAGCACAGCTGCAACAACAAGCGATCGATCGGAGGCAGGTTAGCGTCTGAACATAGCGCCGCTAGCACGCTGGCTTCAGCAGGTGGGGTGGGAGTTGTAATTTGCTGCTGAAGGGCTTTTGTGGCTGCCTGACTCCAGAAAAACTGTAACTTGTGCCTCCCCTGATAGATAGCCATGAAGGCTTATAGAATGTGTGTGTTTGGAAAAGATTCACCGCTGTATAAACAATCAACTCCCCCCTACCACAACATCTGGGAACTCTCAAGTACTGAGGCACAAACAAATAACCAGGGACTTGTTAGTTTTTGATTAGATTTTAAACAACTCATCATGGTTGGTGGAGTTTCCCGCACTGCTTGGTCTGCTCACACAGGAACACACAACCAGAGGAAAAAGTAACGGATTATAAGTACTGACTTTACTGTAATTGAGTTGCTTTTATGGTTACTTGTACTTTTTTGAGTATATTTCTAAATCAGTAATTTTACTAAGTACATTTTAAAACAAGTAAAGTAATTTATTACGATTCTACACTCAACCATTATTGAGTAAATTGTTATTTTTTTGTTTTAAAATTATAAATGGACATTGTGAAATGACAAAAAATGAAATGATAAGACAACAATCAAATGCATCACATCATAGCCAAGCAATCAGTCTAAACGTAATGCACGGCCAGTGTTGTGGAGTACGATATTACATGTAATGACGTTATGTAATCGGATCACAAATAATGAGTAACTGTAATTCGTTACAGTTGGTAATTTGACTACAGGTATATTGTTAAAATCAATAGATTACACAACTTTTATTCACTCAACATGGCAATTATGAAAAAAAAAAAAAAACTTTTTTCGTTGGTCACGCAATCCAATGATGTCGGAAGATGAGCAGCGGGAGATAGCTGTTGAACGGGCGCTAACGAAGTACATGTACTTGAAAAGCACATGACTCTGTAGCACAGAGCATCAAGCTGCAGGGATGACGACAGGAAAAAAAACTTGCTCTGTCTGTAAATACTTTCTGCTGAAGAGTGACAAAGTTTGACAAACTTTCCAGCTCATTAAATAGCAGCTGGATGTCAGCACACAGGCTGATCACAGTTAGCATGCTAACGTTAGCCTCTTTTTTATGCGGGTATCGATGATGATCAATGATGTCAGGGCACAGAATAGTTGATCTATGGAGATGATAACTCAGCTAACAGAAGGTGTGTGTGTGTGTGTGTGTGTGTGTTAAATATAAACCTTTCAGAGCATATAATCCTGATTCTCTCCACAAATTAAAAGCACCATCGACACAAAATGGGTGGAAGGAAGGATTAGATGAAAGGAGTAAACACAGTGATAATGGTTTAAGTTTGAAATTTTTAATGATTTGTTTTACAATTCTTATCATACTATGAATTATAGAATTATTGTTATAGAGGGAACTAGCTAAAGTTATTGGTGATAGCAGCACCTCACTAATAGAATAAGGAAGGCAGTCCTCCCGTTCCATTTGCAGCCCTTTAGGAAGTAAAGCCGTATCTTCAAGTAACAGGGAAATTATTCTTACATTAGAAGCCCAATAGTAATACATACATTTTGGCAATGGCAATCATCCCAGTGATGTATGTTTGATCAAATTTTCCTTTTTTAAATTGTACATTTTGACAAACATTTAATTTCATACAGATGCCTTTGTGCAAAATAGATTAAGTTCCAATTGTGGTAGATTTGGTCTTTTCCTTTTAAAGTTTATACATTAAATGTTTACTGTATGCCAGGGAACTGTGACGAGATTTATTATACCCACAACAAATGTGGGGGTGAAAGTAACAAGTAACTTTTACTTTGAGTACTGTTTAATTGAGCTACTTCTTACATGTACTTGAGTACAATTTCAATCAAGTCACAGTACTTCTACTTGAGTAGAATAGAACATCAGTACTTTTTCCACCTCTCAAAACACAAAAACTCAACGCTGTGCTTTCATAGTCATTAAAAAGTGTTTTCTGACGCTGAATCCCTGAGGTTGACGGTGAACAGTTGTGGGAGAAAAAAGAGACAAATGATGTAAGTCGTCTGCAAACCTCCCCGTTCCTTAATCTGATCCTTCAAACAAACATCAGCATCAGACACTCGGTGTTCACCAGCTGCTCCTGAATGAGAGACGTCCACATTGTCCATAATCCTGTCCTTCTTTCACTTTAAAGTTTGAATAAGTGTTTGGAGTAAAGTCTGGACATTTTCTTTGGATCAGAGAAACAAAGACATTCATTCATTACTTTTTCTTTTTTTGTATAGTGAGAAAGATTCAGCCTCACATGAAAGAAATAACCCTCAGTTGTTTGTGTGAAGAAACGTTGATTAGCCGAGACTTAAAAACGTAAGAAAACCTGTTAACAATTAAATAAATGTGATGGAAACAGGTTTTGTCTGACTGATTTTAACATTTATTACCAAAGTTGTGCAACATTGAACAACATGGAGAATTATCTATGACAGGGGTGTCAAACCTATTTTAGTTCCAGGGCCAAACAACGGACCAGTTCAATTTCAAGTGGACCCCAGATTATAGGCGAGAAAACAAGCAATTTGATTATTCTTTTGCCCTAGTTTTCACTTCCACTTATAATTGTATTCAAAGTATGATAATATCACCGCAATAACGACAGATTCCAGTCCCTGCAGGATCTTTCCATGTTTTGTGAGCAATTTTAATTTCATTTGGGGAAAATTTGGGGAAAATTTAAATGGCATTTTTTGGATTTTTGAAAATTAAGTACTAACAATAATTTGAGATAAAAAAAAAATGACTTCCATCATAGGCATGGGAAAACAGCGCCCTGCAAAAATAACTGTATAGTTTCATTAAATGTGTGTATTTGGAGGTACTGCGATATCTACAACTGAATTAGTTGGTGATTTACACAGAGTCATGTTTTTGCTGTCATTTTGACTTTCTCCTGTGTGCCGAATTGGGACCTTTAAAGGGCCAGTTTTGGCCCCTAGGCCTTGAATTTGATACCCATGATCTACGAGCTAAATAAGCTTTACACTCCTTGATGACACATTCTTTGTCTCACACGCACACACACACACACACACACACACGCACACACACACACACACACACACACACACACACACACACACACACACACACACACACACACACACACACACAAACACACACACAGAGCAGATGAACCTTTGCTCTGCAGCAATGCTTCTTTAAATCCGGCTGCTAGACGCTCTAAGCCAATTACAGTATGAGGTCAGGTTAACCTCCATCAGACGAGTTTCCCAGCCTCTGTCGGTACTACGCACCAGGACCTGGTGTCCCAGGCGACCCGCTCTGAATCGGCTCAATTCATTAAAGCCGGGACCCGTGCACGAGCCCAGAGTTCACACGGCGGAAGAAGATGCTCAATCGTTGCAAACAGCTGCCGCACATTCACAGTTCTGGTGGGGAGGGCCAGGGCAGATGTCCAAGGAGAATCAAAGAGAGGGAGTTTATGAGGCAGCTTTTGGCCAACGTCAATGAGAAGCTCTTCATGGAGTACTCAAAGACAGACTGCAGCTGTGTTGGACTCCACTGGTTCTCTACTGGTTCTGCGTCTCCAACTACAAGGCCTACAGTGGCTCAACACGCTGACAGGAACAGGAAGCACTCAGAACAGAACCTAAAGTTCACTGTGACTTAAATCAGTTCACAGCTCATAGAAACATAAAGGATCATCATTCATTGATCTGATTAATTTAAACTGGTAATTAAGTAAAATATTAATTAGAAATTACAGAGGTGAAAGTAATGGATTACAAGTACTCACGTTACTGTGATTGAGTTGCTTTTATGAGTACTTGTACTTTTCTGAGTATATTTGTCAATCAGTAATTTTACTTCTACTGAAGTATGTTTTAAAATAAATAAAGTAATTAGTTACATTTCTACATCCAACCATTACTGAGTACACTGTTATTTTTTATTTTTTTATTTGTTTTTTTAATTAACTTTTCATGGTTTCACATCGAACACAATACATATGTTCTTGCTATTTTTGATGAAAGACACTTTCTATGGTTCAGGTTGTGGTTTCATTTCAGTTGTTACTCAAATGGCACATTTGGCATGTTTTCGAGTTAATAAATGTAGCTATATTTAGAGGTTGAGAACTTGTATTATTTTGTTAAATATTTTAATTTATACAGATGCCTTTGTGGAAAATAAATTAAGTTCCAATTGTGGTAAATTTGCTCTCTTTATTTTTAAGTTTAAGCATGAAATGTTTACTGTATAGAACTTCTGGCAGCTGAGCTGAGCAGCAGCAAAAGAGCAGAGCTGAGAACACAGAGGAAATTATTTACTAAACATGAACTTTTTCTTCTGAGAAAGGACACTACAAGCTATCATTTACCATTTGATTCTGGCTCTGAGGTAATCATCTACTCCTTTTTTTAGCTGGCTCAACTGGAAAGCTAAGTGGCAATCTAACTAACTACAAGTAGCAAGCTAACTAGCAGAAGAATGGCTCATAGCAGCCTTCTCCAACAGATTACTGAACTGGAGACTACAGTGCGAGGAATACAAGTAAACATAGAGGTTAATGGAATGTGAATATGGGAATGAAATGACTGATAAAGCTAACTCGTTACCAGCCGGTGCTGACAAAAGTTATCAGAGCTAAGGAGGATACTGTTCCCGTTGATAATCCAACAGGTACGAGTCCTCCCTGGAATACTCTCAGAGCTAAACCCAAGAGAAAGTCATATCTACTTCAAAGTCAGGCCGAGCAATGAGCCCTGATATCAGTAATGAGACGGACTGGCCTGCACTCCGTTCCCAGAGCAGAGCCTCAACTTCAACTCCCTTGTCTGCCCAGACACAAAAGTGGATATCTGTTAAAGTATCACCAAATCACAAACCCAATTTCATGTAGAACTGGACAATCGATTTGCCTCACTGCTGAATGACCTAGGGTCCTGCTCTAATGAGGCGAACACACAACCTTCTAGAACCATGAGGACTGAAAGTGCTTCAGGAAAACAAAAGCTACATGGTAAGCCAAAGCAACAACCTCACACACTGATAGTGGGAGACGTTTCTGTTAAAGATGCTCAGAAGATGTTCAGCAGCAATGTTGAAAGTGATCTGCTTACCTAATGACACAGTATCAGACCTGGCTGACAATATTGTGGCAGATTACCCACATTTGAAGAATGTTGTGATTAATTTTGGATTAAATGATTTAGCAAAGGATGTGTTAAAGCAGGAGTTCACCCATCTGCTAAAATATGTGAGCTGTTTGCAGCCTAAAGTGTTCATCAGTGGCTCGATGTTGTAGTACCCAAAAGGAGATCTGAAATTCTCAAGGATTTACTCCCTGAATAATTTTTGTCTTCGGCTTGTGCTGCCCTTTCACAAAATATTTATAGAAAATTTTCAGATTTTTTGGGAACGTCATCATCTTTTTAGAGCTGATGGACTGTGTCTAAACAAGGCTGGAGTGAAACTTTTCACATCCAACTTATTTTACTTCACCAGTCACACTGCTATCCCCCCACATCTCACCCACCTGCTTGACCCCAGGATGCACATACTTCATCCAGCTTCTCTCCTACCCCTGCCTTATTGCATTTAACTGCCCAGATGAATGAGCTGGTTCTGGCTGGCACAAGACTGACACCCCACCCTTTACCCCACCATGGTTCCATCTTCTCTCCCCTAAAGAACAAATCAGCATCACCCATCTCCCTCGACGATACCAAGACCAGGATCCCTCTTCTCCTCAGGCTGATTAGCGCATGATCCAAACAGCCAACTGTGTTCGACTTAGAGCGACATCTGCCTGAAGTGTGTTCTGCAATACCTCTATTTGAAGGAACAACCAGATGAAGTCAGGGCCTTATGGCGTCAATGCAGCTTCTTTAATTCCTGTAAGGTAACACAGGTAAAATTGTTAAATTAAAGAAAAAGAAAAAGTTTAATAGAGATAATAATTTGACTACTATAACATGTCATCCAAAGAGGCCACCAGTAATTCAAGTAAAGTCTTTAAAATAAGCTCTTCTTAATGTTAGATCTCTTGTTAACAAATCACTGTTAATTAATGATATTATTTTGACACATCACTTGGACTTTTTATTTCTTATTGAATTGTGGTTGAATGATGGTATTAGTAATTTTATTCTCAATGAAAGTGCACCACAAGACTTCGTTAAGTGCTGTACTTGTAGGACAGGTGGTGGAGTTGCTGCAATCTTTAAATCAATATTGTATTGCAAATGAATAACATTTGGTGATTTATCTCCTTTGAACATATGTCGTTCTTAATGAAGGGTGATTCAAGAGTCCTGTTTTTAGTAATTTATGTAGACCCCCAAAGTATTCTGGATAATTCATTGATGAGTTTGCGCACCTACTGTCAGTTGTATACACTGAATCCAACTTTTTCAATAATAATAGGTGACTTTAATATTCATGTAGACAATAACATGGACAATACTGCCAAAGAACTGTATGCTTTAATGGACACTTTTGGTATTATACAACATGTGACTGGTCCGACACACTCTTAAGGTCTAAAAATCATAAAAATCTTGAAAAGCTTCAACCACCGAGGGCTAAGTCCACTACAATGTTAGAGTTTATTACAGTGAACCCAAAAACAATTCAGCAGCTGAATCCATCAATGTGTTGCCTTCACACAACATCCTGAAATTTCTTTAAAACTGTTGTAAAGTCAATTGTTACTGATTTGTATCAGATAATTAACCGATCATTCCAATCAGACACCGTACCAAAATCCCAGAAAGTAGCTGCTGTGAAACCTCTGGTAAAAAAGAAAACTCTGGATGCCTCCATACTGGCAAACTATAGACCAATCAGACATTTTCCATTTATGGCCAAGATCATGATAAGGTGGTCTTCAACCAACTGACTCAATTGTTAAACTTCAACAAAATATTTGATACATTTCAGTCAGACTTTTGTTATTTCATCACAGCACAGAAACTGCTCTTATCAAAGTGATCAATGACATAAGGTTGAACACTGATTCAGGAAAAGTATCTGTTCTCATTCTATTGGATCTCAGTGCTGCATTTGACACTGTAGACCATACTTTTTGCACAGATTTTGTTGCACAGATTGCAAACGTGGGTTACTCTAAATGGAAAAGTAATGCAATAGTTTAAGTCCTACTTGGAAGAGCAAAGTTTTTTGTAAATATCAAAAATGTTGAACCTGACAGAAGACTATGGTCCCATAGAGGTGTTGTGTAAACTGCTGGATGAGTGAAAACTTCCATTAACTAAATCATGACAAGATGGAGGTGATTGTCTTTGGTAACAAGGAAAAGAGGACTGCTATCAGCGACAATCTTGAGTCTCGAGCTTTAAAAGCTGAAGACCAAGTCAAAAACCTTGGTGTTCTGATTGACTCAGATCTGACATTCATCAGTCAGATCAAATCTATCACAAAAACAGGCTTCTACCACCTAAAGAACATCTCCAGAGTGAAAGGTTTAATGACTCAGAAAGATCAGGAGAAACTGGTCCATGCTTTTATCTCCAGCAGACTGGACTATTGTAATGGTCTTCTGACAGGAATCCCCCAAAAGAGCATCAAACAGCTACAGCTGGTTCAGAACGCTGCAGCTCGGGTCTTAACCAGAACAAAGAGGTCAGAACACATTACTCCAGTTTTAAAGTCTTTACACTGGTTCCCAGTCAGCCTCAGAAAAGACTTTTAAGTTCTGCTGCTGGTGTATAAATCTGTGAATGGGTTTGGTCCAGAATACATCAGTGACATGCTAGTCAGGTATGAACCCAGCAGGTCTCTGAGATCTATAGACACAGGTCAGATAGTCCAAAGTGATAGGCACTCTTTTTCTCTATTGCGTATGATTGAGAGGGAGGTTTTTGGTAAAGTTGTTGTTGATGTAATGTGTTTGTTGATGATTTCAAATGATTTTACTGATGATTTTAAAATGTTTTGTTACTGCCGATTTTGATGTTCTTATAGATTTTCAGCTGTTGAATGTTTTTTTTTGCACTTTTTGATCATGTAAAGCACATTGAGTTGCCTTGAAATGCACTATACATATAAGTTTGCCTTGTCTTGCATTGCAAGGGAACCTTGACAAGATTTATTACCAACAATAAACGTGGGGGGTGAAAGTAATTAGTAACTTTAACTTTTAGTACTATTTAATTGAGATACTTTTACTTTTTATGTATGACTTAAAATTGTACTTGAGTACAATTTTAATCAACTAACAGTATTTCTACTTTTGTAGGACATATCAGTACTCTTTACACCTCTACGTAATTCACATTCTTAATGACATTTTAGTCAGAACTGTATTCATTAAAATCATGTTTTGATTTCTGTTGCCTTTAATTTCCTCTATATTTTTGGGGGTAAAAAGCACAGATGGAATAGTTTCCCTCATTTGTAATTTACTTGTCGTGTCAATGTTTTCAGAATTAATACAACAACAACAACAACAACATGATTTTATTAACAGCTTACTCTGCTCTCTAACAACAAGGCCTCCCAGTTTGAAAGATAACAGTTTTTTATGAACTCCCAGAATGTGAACGGCTTCTTTCAGATGCTACGGTTACTTCCAAAGTTCAAAAGCAGGCATTACTCTTTAAGTTGGGTCTCCTAATAGTCCATAGGAGTGAAAACATGTGGCTGTGACACACACACAAATGCCCGCACGCACACACGCAAACACACACAGATGCACGCACGCACCCACACATTCACATACACGCACACACACACACACACACACACACACACACACACACACACACACACACACACACACACACACACACACACACACACACACACACACACACACACACACACACACACACAGCGTGATGCCACTTGTAATCACTGTTGGACATTTGGAGACAATTTATTATCCTTGATTAAATTAAACACATTATTAACAGGTTTACTCCAGGACAAATGTTTTGTTTCTTATTAAATTAAGTTTATTATAATATGAAAAAAAATAGAGGTGGAACTTGATTAAAATATTAATGTTATTAATTGGAGACTTTGTTATTATTTAATCTAAATTAATAGCCTAACAATATTTGACACGAGAAGCAACATTTTTCCAATTTAAATGTATTTTGGTTTATGGCTGAATCCAATGAAAACAATAAATGAGCTTAAACAAAAAAATAGTGTTTATTTAACATAATGTGCAACGAATATTATGATTGCATTATTCACAAAGCACTAACTTCAATTTGATTATGCTATATTCATGCTTTTATGGATTTTCAGTAAAATTTCCGCCCACAAAGCACAACAACGACTTCTATTCTGGTTCTCCTGTTTCATGTGTTGTGGTCTGTGCATCAGTATTAGGGGTATACCGGTAACTCGTAAAATGAGGAAGGTTCAAAGTGACATATAGTCTAAAAAAAGAAGGGTGTCTTAAAATGTAATCTGAAATAATGAATAATCTAGTGTCTGCATAATAAAGTGAACATGAATTGTGAAAGGATTCCCACTGAGAAGAGAGTGATAACACTAGCAGTAAATGTTGGTGGCCTCTTCAGCAAAAAAGCTCCTCCGGGGAAAATGTCCTCAGCAGGGCTTCAGGTAATACAAACCTCTTAATCACACATGAGCTGCACGCACACACACACACACACACAGAAAGAGTTTAAGCAGCAGCGTGAGGCCTCCCATTGTGTTGCTGCCTGTCTACAACATCATTAGCAGCAACACACGGACCCACTGTTTACTTCCTGGATGGGAACAACATTTGTTTTGCATGAACTGAAATATGTGCACATTGTGTTTGTAATAGATAGCATTGTGTTGGTCATTCCTTCAGGAATGTGAACATGCACGTTCATCATTGGGAACTCCGGAAAAAAAGAAAACATCTTGAACATCCTGTCATAATACTTTAATTCAAAGGTTAAAGTGCAAGCCTGAGTTATTCCACAACATAAGATCCAGGATTTGTTAATGTGATTCTTTCCTGAGCAAAATGAGTGTTTACTACTTAAACACAGCAGCTGTTTAATCATTTGATATGTAAGTTAGATTTTAAAGCTTTCCAAAAAGTATTCAATAAAATCAGTTCCAGCCAGCGCTGCAGTGGTTTACAGCTTTTTCCGATTGCTAACACTATCACGTAAATGACATGCATAGCACAATTTTGTTTGAATTGACACAGAGCAAAACTCTTCTAAAGTCTTCAAAATTCTTAACTTATTTTCTGCTTTACACACATTTTCCAATTCAAAATGTCTCTTTTTAAATGCACTTAACATTGTTCTCTACCATCTGACAAAAAGTCACACATTTTCTGCAACTGCATTTTCAGTTCACTGTTTCTTGTGTTTTTGCATATTTTTGTTCACTCTGATGTATTAAGTCTGTGACGTATAAGGATTTTCACTGCATTAAATTTAATAAAATGTTCATCATTGGCTAAGGTTTGCATGAATATTATGATAGAAATAAGAATAGAAATACTTATAAATGTTTTACAGGACTATAATATAACTTAAATAGGGCAGAAAAAAAAGATTTAGAGGAAAGATTTTTTGCAAAATAGCAGTCATAGACATTGAGTTGCACCACGTGATATTTGGACAATTTGATTACAGAAACAGAATACATTATAGAAGTTATTTAGTAAGTAACATTTTTGGAGAAAAAAAAGGGTGGAATTGAGCACATTTAAATTTAATACATGTATTGTTTTTATTATTATTATTGTTATTATTATTATTATTATTATTATTATTATTATTATTATTATTATTATTATTATTATTATTATTATTATTATTATTATTATTCACTTTTGTCTTTCAATTCACTGTTCTTGTGTTTTTGCATATTTTATTTACTTCGATATAAATCATCTGTTGCACTGACTTGTTCGGTGAAAAAAAAAAAAAATTGTGTATCTGCAAATGTTTCTGTGAATTTGAACAATCTGAAGAATATTCTACAATTGGAACATTTTTTTTAAATTATGGCTAGGAGTGTGCATTGCCATGAATCTGAGAATACCATTCAAGATTTGCGTGCCACAATACAATATATCCCTACTAAATGCAATATACATTGTGCTATATTGCAATATCAACAATTACAAACTTAATCTCTACAAGTACAAAATGGTATGAAATACATCTTATTTATTTTTTATTTTTTTATTTTTTTTTAAAGTTGTGAGAACAAGTAAGTGGAAACTAACTGTAATAACACAAATATAAAACACAAGTGGTTTATTTATCAAAGTGTCAAATTACATCTTTCAAAAAAGTTAAACTTTTGCTTCTACAACAGTTTTTGAATCTGTTAAGTTCTTAAAAACTTCCAGCTGAAATGCATTGAGGAGTGAGGCAGTTTAATATGGTCTGATGCGGTTCACTGACCTCTAGTAATTTAATTTTTTTTTTTTTTTACGTTAAACAATTTTGGATCATTACGATAATTGTGCATTGAAATATTGCAAAAACGCTGAATCAATTTTATTTCTTACACCCTTATTTACGGCAAAGCATGTTAAAGTGTGAGAATGCTTTTCATTATGCTGAACAGCATGTAATTGGTTAGACACATCTGGTCATATGAATGAAGTTTGAGAAAGTTTGATTTTGATAATAATGCTATATGTTGCAGTGCTTCATTTTGTAGGATATTTGAGGTATTATGCTGTGGTTCTGTGAATTGTTTCAAGCATTTTAATAAAACCAAGCAGCAAATGTAGTTTGCAAAATGGTGTTTTAGTGAAAAACTGCAATAACTTGATCACAGGTGAAGCTATTCTCACCATTTCATCACCATAACTAAAGATAAATGTATCACTCCTAATGCCAGCCTTTACTTCTCAAAGCTCAGGGCTTACATCACGCTACAGAGAACGCTATAAAGCATGTGTCTCAGGATGAAGAGCAGAGTGGGGGGAGTGGGCCAGAGTCTACAGGAGGTCTGCGAGACCTTGGGGGCAGTTGGAATGCAGAGGGAGGCTTGTAAATTAGAGAGCTAATGAAAACTCTCTGGTGTCCAACTGAAGCAATCATCTGGTTAGAATCAAGCCCTGACTCTATTCAACGTAATGCCTCATTTAGGAGAAAAAGTGCATGGACCAATTTACACACCTGCAGTTTGAACCTGAGAGTGTACTACCATCAACAGACCATTATTCATGTATTAGAGCTGGGCAATGTAAACAAAGCTGAATGAATTTTGAAAGGATAATAATGATAAGAAATTATTATTATTATTATTATTATTATTATTATTATTATTATTATTATTATTATTATTATTATTATTTATTTTATTTTTTTTGCGAAAATCTGTAAAATCTAAAGATTTCACAAAGTGTAATGTCTTTTTAAAGGTGTTTCCATTAGCTGAGTTTCCATTACAGATTTTCGCAAAGAAAAATCTTTCTAAATGTCGACAAAGTATAATTTTGCTTTAAACGTGTTTCCATTGAACATTGTTTTGGGCAGGAGCCTCGTAACTCCCGTAAAATCTCATCCCGCGAGACTTCACTGCAGAAAGACAAACGCTCAGAACCTCCTTATAAGTCTGTTTACACGTATCGCGGAATGTTTTCTCAGAGTGCAGTGATCTTTTGACCAGGTGCGTGACGTGTAATTGCTGAAAAAGTGTTTCAGACATTTTCGTATTGAAATGTCTGAAATACCAGTTTTTATTGCGCTATTTAGGTTTTTCGCATTTACAAGGGTAATGGAAACACAGCTACAGAAGGTTGTTTTGGAGCCTGGTAACTCTGATGAAATCTCATCCCGTGAGACTTCTCTGCTTGAAGATGGATGCTCCAAACAACCTATAACATCCCTTTGTTGTTTCACATCTAATGAGGCACTATAAGTATAATGCTAAAACATATCTGGGTCTCCTCTTCTGTCCACACTAACACAACATGCTTTCTCAAGTGGTCATGTGACCAGGTACATTTGTCCTGTGATGTGTAATTGTGTAAAAAGTGTTTAATGCTACATTTCAATATTGGAATATTTGAAAACCTCCTCATACAAGAATAAAAACGTTTTAGAGATATTTGAGTGTTTTCTGTGAATTATTCTATTGGGTCATTCCATGTTATTTCACAAATGGCTCGTGCAATTCGGTCTGTTACTAGTGAAAAACAAATAAACAATGAATTATCATAAGACAAAGCCAAGCTGGCCTCATTTAAAAGAGTTTTGGTATTCATGAGTGGTGAAATAACCCACATCTAGGGTCCAAAATAAAATAAGTTACATGAAGAAAATGTGTTTTATATCCCAAGAAAGAATAACCTTTATATTATGAATTAAAACAGAAATCAGAATCTTCTTACATTCCCACATGCAGTTATGGGCCAATGAAAATAGTAAATAATGTTGTTTCAACAGCATGTCACCATGAATCAATGCATTTCTGTGACTTATCATTAGTGATGTTAACAGTCTATGTACAGGTCAAAGCTGAATTACAGGGAGCTGTTTACTGAAGGCCCAAACATGTTCCAGACCCAAACCCACACTAATTTGTTTTACTATTTTGAGGAGCTGACATGTCCACTTGATAGGATGTATAGCAGATATTTTTGTGTATTTTGAGAGAGTAGGTGGAGCTGCATTACGATAACAAATTTCAGTTTCCTATGTGGTGTAGTTCCTGAAATAATGTTGAAAATTGAAGAAAAATAAGTATGAGCAAAACCCAACACATGCCCCCCTCACTAAATTGTCTATATCTCAAAAAGTGTCAATCCAATCAAACTAAAAATGTACAGTGTGATCATTAAATAGTCACGGTACAATTGGTAAAAAATTCAGAATTTTTCAAGACCAAAGTGTGTGGGATTTTGAAATTAGATTGAATGACCCTGTTTATATTTTGTGTATTTCCAATGGGTAATTGAAACACAGCTAATGTTTGTCTATTTTTCTTTAGATGAACTCAATGTTCACTTTAAAATCTTTCATCACTTAAATGTCTCCAATGATCTCAGTTAGAAAGGGTGGTCTTAGCACTGAGCGGAGATGCTGATGTGTCGAGCGAAGTGGCTCGTCTTTGCTGAAAGCTTTTGTTTCCTGGGGCTCTCCATTCATCACAAAGTCTTTGGTGGGAAGATATATAAAGGCAGGCTTTGACCCTGGTGTGAGACCTTTGACCTCCCTGAACCCAAAAGGACAGACTTTCAGCAACTGTGCAATCACAACGAGTCGACCGCAGGCTCTGTGCTGGAGAACGGCTGGAGACGGACACAGTGAATGGAACCACTTGGTGGGAAAATGGGGTAATTTATAGAAGATGAGAGTCTATTCTGAAAGAGGTGATGGTGGATCAGCTGACACGTGGGGTCAGAGTTGACAGTTCATCATGTCTTCCTACTTGTGTTACTGTAACATCTGTAGGTTAGGAAACGTCAGAAAGATTTTAACTCTTCTGGACAAAAGATTGTCAGTTTTTGACATAAAGCTCTTTGGGGTAAAACTATGACAAAGCATTTAATTAAAAATATGTACTCAGCATTTGGTTTGTAGAAGTTGCTTGCACATGGGTCAATTTCTGCATGATATTTCATCAAATGTTCATCATCGGGAGAGGTTTGCATGAATATTATGATGGAAATAAGAATAGAAATACTATTATACAGGACTATAATAGAACTAAAATAGGGCAAAAAATAAATGTGAATAGATTTTTAAAGGATTTTTCAATACAGCAGTCAGTTACAACTTATATTGTATCTTTTATATACATTTAAAACTTTTTTAACAAAAATAAATGCAGTTGGACAGAAGATTTAGGGGTTACGTCATTGACTGACAGGCAGTGATAACATTGATCGTCTACAAGTGTCCAAGTAAAGAAATGCTGGTATTCCCCGGCCTTCAGGCTATAGCCATTAAATAAATTGCTCTCCGTATACCTGCTGCTGTGTCACTGTCCCTGATGATTTGACCCAGGGGACATGAGTCCAGTGCTGACCAGCAGCTGTTCACAGGGCGGATCTTTCCAAGCCTGGGAAGTGGCTCCTAATTAGCCTCCCACACCTATAAACGTGTCCAGTAGGTCAGTCGCCACTCATTGATTGTTCACTGATGTTCAGAATGAAGGTTTGACTGAGGGATGAGAGTCAGTGGCTGACACGCGTCAATAATACCTCAAAGGTCAAACAGAACTGTTCCATTCTGTGAGAAATACAGTTTTACAGTGGGGCAAATAACTATTTTGCAGCCACTTATTGTGCAAGTTGTTCCCACTAAAAAAGATGAGAGAGGTCTGTAATTGTCATCATAGGTACACTTCAACTGTGAGAGGCGGAATGAAAAAAAAAAAAAAAGGAATTGCGTTTTTGCATGATTTTTAAAGAATTTATTTGTAAATTATTGCGTAAAATAAGTATTTGGCACCTACAAAGAAGCAAGAATTATGGCTCTCACAGACCTCTTGCTTATTTTTTAAGAAGCTCTTTTATTCTCCACTTTTTACCTGTATTAATAGCACCTGTTTGAACTTGTTATCTGTTTGAAAGAACACTGTCCACACCTTCAAACAGTCAGACTCCAACTTCCACCATGGCCAAGACCAGAGAGCTGTCCAAGCACATAAGGGCTAAAAATGTGCAGTAGTTTTCACCTGTAACCAGTGTTTGGTAGTAACGATTCCATGTACCAGCATTATGTAATCAGATTACAAATTATGAGTAACTGTAATATGTTATAGTCACAGTTTAAATAGTTGGTAATCAGAATACAGGTACATTGCTGAAATAAATGGATTACACAACGATACTTCTCTGTTTCATGGGATTTCTCACTGCAGGATAGAAAAAAAAACAACTATTTACGTCAGTCACACAATAATGTTGGAAGAAGAGCAGCAGGAGAAAAGATGTCGTACTAGAAGCAGAGCTGGAACCCGAATATCGGAAACAAGGTGAGAATGTGTTTCTTGCGTGGAGTGAGACGATGACGGTTTGTGCCGTCTGGAAACATTTTCCACTAAAGAGTAACAAAGTTAAATGCAAACTGCTCAACACAAAACTTTCAGGCTATAATTCAACAGGCAGAACCTCATTAAACAGCAGCTGCACATTAGCACACAGACTAATCACTGCTAGCATTATGAAAAGCTACGAGGAACATTAAAAGTGAGTGTATTTTAGTGGAGGGCTTTTTAAATCTAACGTGATGGTTTACTTCATGCTAATGATTCAATAGCTGCTCGATCCTACCATGAAGTATTTAAAGCTTTACTTTGTGTTCAGTAACAGGAGAATATTCCACACTTCAATTCAATTCAATTAAACTTTATTTATATAGCGCTAATTTCAACAAAAGGGTTAGGATCGGAATAAGATATAGAGATAGACCATCAGAGAGTCCCATACTGGTTGAGCCGTGAACCATCTATCAGGAACTACCAGCTGCAGCTTAAAGACACCTGAAGCAGAAAAGAGAGAGAAGGGCGAGGAGAAGGCACAGACTGCAGAAATGCATGATACAGTTTTAGCAGGTCTGCTTGCATGGAAACACCTGGTGCTAGACTAGGTGGGATGGAATGAGTATGGGGTGGACATCAGTGTAAATGGTGTGAGAGCAGTGTGTTGAGTATACTGTACAACAAGGTTCAGAAGTGGGGGGTCAACTATAACCCGGCACAACTGTGTCTGACTGGACTACACACATTGCATCTTATTAGAACTATGTGTAGATGGATTGATTGTATTTCAATATAATGTTGGTGTTCTACTATATAATCTTAATGTTTAGTTTCTATTTTTAGGTTTAGGGCTTTGTTCCTAGTGGTTAGGATAACGCTATTATACGGTATACGCTTTAGCAAATAAGTAGGTTTTGAGCATAGCCTTAAAGGTGGAGAGAATAGCAGCCTCCCGTACTAAGACTGGGAGCTGGTTCCAAAGGCGAGGAGCCTGGTCTCTCAATCTACATGTCCATGAATTAAAATGTGATAATGAACATGATATTATTGAGAGCTGAACTGTAATTCTGATAACTAATTTATTAACTGTGTATGTTAGTATTTACAAAAGTCCTCTTTATTCTTTTCATTGAAGGCAGCAGTCCTACTTTTATAAAATCCAATTCAATGTGGAAGTAATCCAAGTAATGAGATTATGTTATTCAGATTGTGTCATGTAAGGGCTAATGTTATAAATATTTTTTTTGGGCGTGTAATATGTAACATTACATTTTGAAATTATCCTTCCTATTACAGGATGGAACTTCATTTCATATTTCTGTCTGAAGTCCTACTAAAACCATCGATTGTAATTAGAAGGTCACCGGTTCAAATCTCATCCGGGTTATCAATGTGGGATGTTGAGCAAGTCCCTTAACCCCAATGCAACTGCTCCTCCGGTGCCAAAAATTACCAGCCTACTGCTACCCCTCGGGTAAAATGGGTAAAATTCAGAGAATAATTTCACTATGGTGACTAATAAAGCTTACATTATTATTAAAACCTGATCAGTTCCACTCGTAATCATTTCTGATAAAGTTTCTCCTTCTTCAGGTCAAAGGAAGCCAGTCTCTTGTATTGCATTATTTCCCCTGTCCGTTTTCATTCTCTGAGCTGTTTTGCCTCCACCGATATAAAAAAAAAAAAAAAAAGCAAAGCCAATTTTCCAGTGCATTAACCCGGGAGATGTTTAATACGCAGGAGTTTAGGTGGTGAGGGGCCAGCGAGGCCTCATGGAAAGATGGATGGGCCTGCCGACTCAAAGTGGGCAGTTTTCCCACTGCCCCGCTCTGCACCCTGGACAAAGGCCTCATTGAGTGGGATGCTTGACATCAGCATCATAAACTAGTCAGCGCTACAATGACTGTGACACTTTAAAGTACCAGCTACTGCCACTTTCCTTTCTCTCTCCATTACACCATTGCTAAAGCCAATCACGTCGCTGGAAACTTTGTTTTGTTTTGTTTTTTTGGCGGGCGTAGTGATGCAAATGGTTTAAATTTAACATGCATACAGTTCTACCGAAGTTGAAACACTTTCATCCACAAACTGATAACAGATAACAGAATTATTTAGTATATTTTTAGACCACTTTGCACTGTTATCTTATTTTGGTATTTTTTTTTTTTTTTTTAGCTTTTTCTTGGTGTTGCTGCAAAAGCAAATTTCCCCTCTGGAGATTAATAAAGATATATTTTTTTATTTTAATGGAGGATCCTATTGCAGATCATTTGTCATTTTTCATCCCCGGTTTGTCAACTTTGCAGTCGTCCCTCATTGTTACCATTGTAAACTAAACACATTTTCATATTGAAATGTATGTAAAACACAATTACATTTCACAGGACGTGACGTACCTGGCCACATGACCACTTCTCTCTGAGAAAACATGGCACGGTATGTGTGACAAAGTAGGAGACCCAGACATTGTTTTGGCATTAGACTTAAAAATGATTAGTGCCACATTAGACGTGAAACAATAAAGGAATGAGTTACCAGCCTCCAAAACAACTTTCGATTGAAACACCTCCCAAGAGCAACTATAGTTTGTGGAAACTTCAGAAATGTCTCTTTAATTTTGAGAAAAACTATAATAGAGACTATGATAGAGACGTGACAGAAAAATGTCAAAGCATAAACATAAAGCCATAAATGTTTTCCATCCATAAAGTATCTTTAAACTTTATGAAACTGTAATGGAAACACAGGTACAGAAGTGTCCTTAATTTAAAGCCTGGCCGGCAGTTTCTATGTGTATTCTAACTGACTTTTAAAGAATGTCACATTTCCTCATTATTCTATTATAGAGAAGTTTTTATTTATTTTGGAACAATTGAAACTTTTCACAGGTCAAACCTCATAAACTCAAACCGAGCCCAACAATGTTATTTTAAAAAAAGTAAATCCACTGAACAACAGCTCGATATCTGTAAAGTCACAGCATCAATAAAAACAAGGAGATGTGTCCATGTCAAAGCTAGCCTGATCCTCAAACATCATGTTAGCTCAACGCCACATTCACATTTTCAATGTCAAGGGAGAAAAAAAAGAGGCAATGGTGCACTTTAATAGATTAAACACTGAGAGCCAGACAAGTGTGGTGCCAGGGAACTGCTGACGGACACAGTCACATTGAATAAGAATTCACACTGGATAGCAACAGTGGACGGACCGCCCACTGGTAACACGTTAAGGTGGACATAATCCAGTAAATCCCCACTTCAAAAAAAGACCAAAACATATGTAGTTCCTATTGCCTAAAAAAAAATATTTTGAAATAACAATGACGTCTTTAAAGTGTCTTTGGATCAGGAGACCAAAAGTGCTTGATGCTTAATGACTGAAAACAGTCTCCGTGTGTGTGTATATGTGTGTGAGAGAGAGAAAGAGAGAGAAGAAGGGCGTGAGGGTGGAGGGGTTATTGGCGGGTGAAGCCGAATACAGGGAAACAGCTGCTTCACATGGTAACCCCTGGAACAATGTAACGATAGTATGTTTAGACAGGTTTGACCACGAATGGAGGTCAGCCAAATCTTTAGCTGGAATCACAGAGAGTATCACAGAAGTCCTCCCAGGCACGGACTGTGGGTTTAGTGTTCTAATCCTGCAGAAAAACAAGGGAATATGTGACGCTTTAAAAAGCACAACTCCTCCTGTCGCTGAACGTTTCAATAAAGTCGGATCACACAACCTTAAAGGGATCCTCCACTATTTTTACAAATGTGGCCTAAAACATTTTAGATATACTTATTAGTAGATTTACATCTAACAAAACCCAATATGATGCACCATATTCATTTAATAGCCTTTTAAAAATGGGACTACTTTACAGTTTGAGCCTGTTATCCTCCATCTTGAAATCATGTGATTGATGATGTCACACGGCCCCACTGCCTGTAAACATCTCATTGTTTTCTATTGGAGTGAAGCATTTATCCTGACATTGAAAAGATTTTAGGCCACATTTGTAAAAACAGTGGAGGATCTATTTAAGGTTGTGTGATCCGACTCTATTGAAACTTTGTGTCCAAAAAAGTGCTATATAAAATATTATTATTATTATTATTATTATTATTATTATTATTATTATTATTATTATTATTATTATTATTATTATTATTATTATTATAATAATAATAATAATAATAATAATAATAAAAACAGTGGATGATCCCTTTAAGGAATGTAAAGAATGTAATTGATCCTCCATGTGTGGGAGAAAAGTCCTGCAGATTATACCACAGCTGGCTGGCTCACTCGTGACTTTTACTCTAAATTTAATTGAGTGGTCAGCAGAAGGTAGCAGGTCGATGGCGTGCAGGATAAAATCAGTGTAAATAGTGGAGATCTTGTTCTCAAAGTTAACTATGTTTGCCTCGGTTCTCTTTATGTGCTCTGTGAGTCTGAAACTCAGTTAATAGTTATCTGTCCTTGAGTCCTTGACCTCCTCCAATTGTAAACACAATTTTTAACACCACTCTCAGCACTCTTTGACCGAGGCCGTTTAGTGGACGGTGGGGCCCAGAGATAAGCAAACTGGAGCTGAACGTGTTCCGGCCTGCGCTGCCCTCTGCTCCACACTCGCTCACATTTCTCTCCCAGCGCTGCCAGATCACACAGGTTAATCTGTGCTGACCCCCCAACGCCTTAAAAGCACAAGCCCGGCTCTTTTGGACTCAGTCCTGGGATGAGAGCGCTGCGCTGGCGTGGAAGCAACCCCCTCACTCACTGGCACCAGTTTTCAAACTTCAAAATGAGGAAGATAAGGTACAAGAATGTCAGGAAGTCTGACACCAGCGAGCAGTGTGGTAAACAAACAGCTGCAAACGTCTGCCCGCATCCTCTGCTTCTTAACAACCTTCAATTCCACCCTTTTAAATGTCAGCCACTGAAATATGGCTGTTTTGTCCTGCCATTAGCCAGAGCCATAAATGTGGCATTAGGTGAACAAACCAAAAACTCAAACAGACTCAAGTGAAGCTGTCATCATTTACAGTGAAGAAGTTTATCCTTTGATTGCACAATAAAGAGTTATTTTTTCATTATAAGAAAAATAGTATTGTATATGTCTGAACTAAAATGTTAACTTCTTTGAAAATCAATTCTTTTCATTTAGTTTTTGTTGACATTTTTAAATGAAAACACCTGATAATATAATAGAACATAATTGCACATATGTGTCTTATTATACTGGACGGATGGAATAACACAAATGGAATTATTTAATATTTGTAGTTTCTGTAACATTGTGAAGCTGTGTGTGATTGCTTTGTGTAACAGGTCACATCCACATGATCTTTCAGTTGGTTTCACTTTAAAGGCGATGGATTGTCTGTGGTACTGAAGGTGATTGTTGGGCAAGGCAAGACAAGGCAAATGTATTTGTGTAGCTTATTTCAGGCACGAGGCAATTCAATGTCCTTTACATGATCAAAAAGTGCAACAGAAAACATTCAACAGCTTAAAAATCAATAGGAACAATAAAATCAGCAGTAAAAACATGAAATCAACAATAACAGAGAAAAAGATGTAAAAATATTCCATGTGATGCTAACTTCATCTCTACTGCAGTTTGTTCCACTTCTTTGCAGCATAACAAATAAAAGCAGCGTTACCATGTTTTGCTGACCTGTATCTGACCTGTGTACATCTCACTGATGGATTCACCACAACTTAAAGTCAATTCTGAGGCTGACTGGGAGTCAGTGCAGAACACGGCCCAATGCGATAACCTGTTGTTGTTGAGGGGACTTGACGCTCATCTGTCATGGGTTAATGGTTTGATTCCCAGCCATTTCTGTCAAATTTTTATTCATTAAATTAAAATAAAAATGAATGGGATGAATATTTGTCAGTGAGTTGACGTAATTCAGTTGTAAGTTTAAATCGGAATGGCCATTTTCATTCAGAATTAGGTGTTTACAAGGTGATTTTTAATCTTTTTTATTTTTTATTCTTAATTAGAGGGGAATTAAAGCTTGCATGAAAATGTAGCCACTGAGGTACATGGTTCTAAGAAAGAATAGAAGAAATTCTGCACTTCCTTTCTTTATGAATGCTAAGTCAAAGTGCTCCACTAAGGAGAGCTGCCAACCTCACTAAATACATATAACAGTATATTGTGTGTGACACGTCCACTGAGGGAAAGCTGATGATTAAACAACACGGGAAAGTGAAGTGAAAGGAATTTCTTTAGGGAGACTAAACCTCAGCGATAATTTTTAACCGCATATAAAAATGAACAGAGCGTGACCTGGTATTTAGCTTTATGTTTATCTGTGTTATTAATGTGAGTGAGAGAGGCGTGGCCTGTCGCTGCGAGTCAGACCAACAGCTTTTCTGCAGCCTTTCTGTTCCACGCTATCAGGTGAGAGGGAAACAACCCCTCCACAGGAACAACAACAAAGCCATGATACGATTGAAGATTTGCTTGTCACAATACGATATAAATCGCAATATCAATAATTACAAATTTCACCTTTACAAGTACAAAATGGTATAAAATACAATTTATTTTTTAAATTACGAGAACAAGTAAATGCTAACTAACTGTAATTCAAGCACCGTTATCAAAAACAAGTGGTATGTTTTATCAAACTCTTCAAAAAAGTTTAACTTTTGCTTCTCCAACAGATTCTGAATCTGTAAAGTTCTTAAATTGCAATCAGCTTCAAGCTAAAATGCATTGAGGAATTTACATTATTTTCCTAAAGGTAGGGTAGGTAATTTCCTCCAGATACACTTTTTAGGTTTTTGGTTGAAAATGTCTTTATGTCCTGACAGAAATTAAGATCTTATGTGCTCTGAAAAAAGAACAAAGAAAATATCTCATCTGTAGCAGCTGTAAGCCATAAAAACTGACCAATGAAAAATGACAGTTTTTTATTAACCATTCACGTCTCCCTGTCTCCCTGCTCGTTCTCAATCCCTTGCGTGCACTAGCCCACACTCAAAGTGCATCACTGGTGACAGAGGTAAAGCTGAGTTTTTAGTCACGTTTTTTTTAACAAATATAACAATATAATACTTACTGCTGAATGAGACATGAGATGACATAGTTTCTACACAATACAAGCGATGAGTTGAGGTCCGCTTCTGGAGCACCGGCGCTTGTGCTTGTGAGTAAGGGGCGTGGCTTCAGAGGGAGCTCAGCGGGGAGGGGGCAGGTAAAAGCGGAGCACCTGGAGGATGCTACTTTCAAAATCATGCTAGTTTTTGAAAATTACCTACCCTGCCTTTAAGAAAATTGTGTGTGTGTGTGTGTGTGTGTGTGTGTCTGTTTTTTTTTTTTTTTCATTTTCTGAATTCACAACGCCATAATGATGGCTTGGGTCGGGGCGGGTCTTTTTTTTTTGGCCCAATTAAAGCTCTTCTCTCACTGCGGCTTTTTTGTTTATCCAAGTGTGAGCTGAACCACGAGAACGCAAAAAAAAAAAAAAAAAAAAACAGCACTAAAACAGTCACAGCACCCCCTATTGTTTAACCAGATTAGATTTTTATCTAATTTAAAATATATCCCTACATCTCTAGTTACGAATGAGGATTGAAACGTAACATCTGTTGACGTGCTAAACACAAAAAGCAGATATTAAAGGGCGAGGTGTGAGTGACAGCAGATAAAGAAACGTGAGCGCGTTCTCTGCCATTGTCCGAGCTCTCACAGACAATCCTGATGAAGACGATAGAAGGAGTGTGTGATTAACCATCCGGTAAGCAGGTTGGACGTCCCTGCCACAGGCAGACAAACGCTGCCATTGTAGCGTCATGACAGTGTGTGATGGTTCCAGTGTTCACTCAGATATCTTCACCAGAGGAGCTCATGTTAAAGCTGCTACACATGTTTTACAGACTAATGATTACAGTGAACACACAACAACACCCTCAGGGATCATCTGACTTTAAATCTGATCAAATCTGGCTTCATAGATAATTCAAGCAAGTTGTTCTTGTCTTCTTTTTAAATAATATGTTAAAGTTTCATTTATTCAGACAACTGTTCCTTGGGAAATCCACTTTGATCTCCTGACCTGTTTCGACTGACAACTGCCTGTCTTCTTCAGAGGCATTGGCTGATTACTTTGATGTTTGATTTTATTTATATAATTTGGTTCATTTGATTAGATTGATTTGATTTGATTTAGAGCCCCAGCAATGTTTAAGAAGAGGCAGAAGGAAACATAATGCTTATCTGTGCTTAACACTTATTGAGAGTTTTCAGGGCACATCATCAACCGTGTCATCAACCTGGAAGTCACCATTTTGGAGATAAGCAGCCCCTTTACAAACAGTACACAAACGGGCAAATCCCAAATTTTGAGAGGAAATGGTGAACTATTGCCATGTTTTTAGTTCATGTTCTGACTAATAGGTCAGAACATGAAAAACGTGATTTAGACACATTTGTGAACAATATTTGTGAGAAATAGGTGTTTAGTGTATTTAGAAAATGTTTTAGATCTTTGAGTTCAGCTCATAAAAAATGGGAGCAAAAACAAGTGAGTTTATATTTTCGTTCAGTGTAGATAGATAGATAGATAGATAGATAGATAGATAGATAGATAGATAGATAGATAGATAGAAAGATAGATAGATAGATAGATAGATAGAAAGATAGATAGATAGATAGATGATAGATAGATAGATAGATAGATGATAGATAGATAGATAGATAGATAGATAGATAGATAGATAGATAGATAGATGATAGATAGATAGATAGATAGATAGATGATAGATAGATAGATAGATGATAGATAGATAGATAGATAGATAGATAGATAGATAGATAGATAGATAGATAGATAGATAGATAGATAGACCGTGAAAATCATGTGGAGTTTTATAGACTGTCAAAAGTTATAACAAATCAAGGAAGAACAACATCTGTATTTTATAGTCAGTAGTTCTACATCTGGAGAGCGACATGAGACTACCTCACCGTTGTTGCACCAGTTGTATGTTCTGGATCGGCGTCTATGACAGCATGTTCCAGTTCCTGCCAATACCCTGCAACTTGGTACAGCCATTGAAGAGGAGTGGACCAACATTCCACAGGCCATAATCAACAACCTGATCAAGTCTATGCAATAGAGATGTGCTGCACTGCGTGAGGCTAATGGTGGTCACACCAGATACTGACTTGTTTTCTTAATATTTGAGGGAAATAGGTACTTTGTGTATATAGAAAACATTTAAGATCTTTGAGATCAGCTGAAGTAAAATGGGAGCAAAAACAATTGTTGCGTTTATATTTATGTTCAGAATATCTACATGTCTAGCTACCTTAGTCCTGTCCCTATACTTCTGAGCTATTTCACAAAGAACAACATAAATCTGACATTTGAGCAAATGCATGTATAGTGCATACACTGTATATATATATATATATATATATATATATATATATGGCAAGCCGATCAGGAACGTCTGATTATATATAAGAAAAGTGACAGTGTATTTATATATATATGTATATATATATATATATATATATATATATATATATATGAAAAACCCGGACGCCATCCTTGAAGTCATTTATATCGTTCTAGACAGAAGAGTAAAGACAGACAGACACTGTGATTTTTTCAATCATTGTATCAGCTCCAGCTCAAACTCATGTTCTCACACCTCTTCTCTGTCGAATGACTCTGAGTAAATGGGCTAAAGTTGTAGACAGAGGCTGTTTTCTAACTTTCTAGAGAAGTGCTGCACCTCGTTTCGTATATTTATCAAGTCTTTCAAATATGTATTCTTTATTCTATATATTCTATATAGTCTTTCATATATATATATATATATATATATATATATATATATATATAATTTCTTCATGTTACATCTTTTAAGTTCAATATTAAGACTGTTACCCACTAAGTTGTCCGGAATGTTGTCTTACTAAAGCACAATTTTTTGACTTCTACGTAATAATTCCAGCAAGTTCTTTTAGTGTTCTTTCTGAATAATGTGTTAAATATGGGGTGCATGGTGGTGTAGTGGTTAGCACGTCTGACTTACAGCAAGAAGGTTGTGGGTTGAAGCCCTGGGGTGGACACTTGGGTCCTTTCTGTGTAGAGTTTGCATGTTCTCAAGCTGCGTGATCCAAAAAACATGACTGTTAGGTTGATTGGAGTCTTTAAAATTGCTCATTGGAGTGAATGAGAAAGTGGTTGGTTGTCCGTCTGTGGGTTGGCCTATGATATACTGGCGCCCTGTCCAGGGTGTACCCCAGCTTAGTGCCCATTGAGAACTGGAGATAGACACCATCAGAACTGAAAACAGGAACACAGTTAGTATATTTATGTTCAGTTTATACAGTAGATAATCAAGTATATACATATTCCAAAGTGCAGTGTGAGTTGATCTGACATGCTTGTGACCCAAAGCGACGCAGCAGTAGGACAAAACAATAAACTATTGTCATAAATTGACTATTTCTGAGGTCAGAAGAGATGAGGATGACAAGAAAGCGATGTAGAAGTTCCTGTAAAAGTTTGTGACAGCTGACAATTTACTTCCTTGTGCCGCAGCCTTTATCTGATGATTTGATGTGTTTGTGCCCGATGCAATGCAGCGGTAGGACAAAACAAATGAGTATAGTCTTAAATTGACTTTTTCTGTGGTCAGAAGAGGTGAAGAGGAGAAGGAAGTGACTGCTTTTTCTGATGCAGCATGTGTGTTTACCAAGCACGGCTTCAGGATTTTTTCTCTCCCGGTGCTAAGGGGGTGCGGGATTAATTTGTGGGGGTGCTGAGAATCAAAAAAAAAAAAAAACATACAATTACTTTTATGAGGAGTTCTTCATAACCCTTTCTTCAATGAAAGAAGTTGTGCAACTCAGAATGTTAGATATAAATGTTGTAGTTTTAACTGAATTTGGTCAAAGAATGTTTAACAAATTAGTTCAGCATAATACAAGGGACCACAAGGCAATGGCATTAAAAAAAATAATGAGCAAAAGTGACCTATTCAACACCTGCCACAGCCACTTGTTCACCTGCCAATAATCAGACAATAAATCCAAAATGCAAAACGTCAGGGAAGAACCAACTCACCCTAATTGTTTTATAGGAGAACAATGTGTTTCTTGTTGTTTCTGCGTGTTTGGACAGGCAGGCAAGATTGCTGAGTTGAGAGTTTGGCTTTCGGTTTCTCAGGTATGTTTTAACGTGCCGCATGCAGGAAAAACTGCGCTCACATGAAGCGAAGGTGACAGGTAGCGTGACAGACATGGGTAAAAGTTTGTAGAGGCTCCATGGGAGGAGGGCTCTTGGTCTTCATTTTCTACGAGAACTCTTTTTTTCTCAATTATCCATTGCATTGGACTGCTAGTGAACCCTAAAATGATGCGCAAAAAAGACTCCTTTGTCCCTCCCATCCCTTATCACACACACACACACACACACACACACACACACACACACACACACACACACGCAGGAATTTGATTGGAACAGAACGGCTACTCTGGAACTTTTTTTTTTTAATGTTTTTTAACTCAATAAATTCATAATAAAAATATTCAAAAAATTTAAATAAAATGCTCAAGGAGCTTAACTGGGGCTACACAAATTCTTGATGGGGCTATAGCGCCCCCTAGCCCCGGTGCTGCACCGTCCCTGGTGTTTACACTTACTGATGCATATGCACGAAGGCCCAAAAAACAGCCTGCTTTTAGAAGCAATCTGAAAGTGACTTTTCAGAGGCGAGTTTAGGGTTTCATTTATTCAGACAACATTTTTCAGGAAATGTACTTTGATCTCCTGACATGTTTTGTCTTTCAACTGCCAGTCTTCCTCAGAGGCGTTATTATTTTTTATTAATAGAAACATATTTAACATATTCAAAATGAGCCATCAGCAGACTCCTCTGAAGTCTGGTTTATAATGGTTTTATAGAGCTGATTAGGATCTGATTAGTTGATCTTGATTCTACACATTTAGTATAACTATTATTTGTTTGATCCGTTCACTGTTGCACGCTGTGATGTGCAGCACAATGAAAGAAAACTTTTCACAGCCAGAGGCCCGTCTGTGAGTGTCTGCTGATGAATATTCATGAACTGCGTGCGCTCTCGCCCCACCATTAATAATCATGTCATCATTGGATGACGTTCAGGAACCAGCACGTCATCAAAACCTTATATTTCTGCCAAAAGTGTCAGCAAAGATATCATTTATTCAGTCGTTCAGGGAATGTTAGAGGAACGTTGGAAGCTAACTGCGTGCTAATGCTAATGTGCATGTGGGAGCTCTATAGTGAACTCTATTAGGAGTGAGAGAAGATAGCGTTTGCTATTGGTAGGTTTGGTTTCAGTCTACCGGTCATCAATCATCCTGAGCCCATTCTGTTCTCTGACAGCTCACTACAAGGCTTGACATTTAACACTCACGACCCCGGACTAGGACCAGGCTGTGCTCCACGCCGAAACACACACACACACACACACACACACACACACACACACACACACACACACACACACACACACACACACACACACACACACACACACACACACACACACAATACAACACTCTCCCTTCTTCAGTAAGTGGTAGGATTGAGGCAAAGCAGATAGAAATTAATCATTCCCATCTGCATTAGGCTGCGTGTTCCTCTGACACACAGACACACGCACACACACACGCACACACACACACGCACTGAGCAACTCACTGAGAAAGTCAAGAGGCCTCCAGGCCTATTAGGCTAAACACTAGGATGTGTTTCTTCTTCTTTAATGTGTGCACGGACTCCGTGAACCCTGAGACTTTCACACAAACAACAGGAATGGGTTTGAAAGGAGGACACATTTTGATCATTTTAGGCTATGGTTCTCAAACTTTTTTGGGTGATCCCCACCTTGAACAAAGGTAAACTTTCAAGCCACACCTGAAAAATAACACATTAAAATGTATTGAACTAATGGAACAAATAAAATCCTTTTTCATAATAAATCAAAAATCAAAAACTAGGTTCAGCTAATCACCTGCATATAAAACAAATGTAAAAATGTTGTTAAAATGAAACATTATAATAATAATAATAATAATAAAAAAAAAAAAACGCTTAAGGTTTAACAAAAAATGAAATTCAGTGCACGTATGGAATTAACAGGCAACAAGTAACATCATGTTTCATAATGCAAATCACATATTTCATGAATAAATCAAAGCACAAAAACTAAATTAAACTTATCAGCCGCATAAAAAACCAATGCAACAGTGCAGGCTTCAAAACTACAGGAATTACCCAAAGATTGTTTACAATCTGTGAAAAAGGCTTTAGAAAACAATGAAGGAAACACATACAGTATATGAAATGTTTGTTTATTGTTTCACTCCACTTCACATGTCGACCTCAATCTTTATTTTTGCACTAACATTCCATGTTACATTTTTTGAATAATTTGATGTTCTTTAAATTTCTGCTATATATTCAGCCTTCTGATAAAAATTTAAAATATGATAAAAAACACAAGGCTTACAGAACAGTAAATAATCAATAAATATATACTGTAATAAATACATGTGAAAGATTGCAGTGATCTGTGATTGCAGTGGTTTTCCTTTTCATTGAAATCCACCAGTATTTGGTCTCTTTCCACCAAACAAAGCAGCATCTTTAACCCTCCAATTATTCTCAAATATTACTAAAACATTTTATGGGTCAATCTGACCTCCAGAAAAGGATTTTCAGAAAATTGTTGACAACATTTTTGTCAGGCTTTTTGTTTATTTGTTGAATACATAAATATCCCCTTGATAATGAAACCTTGACCTGTTCTGTAGCGCCACTATCAGGCCAAACCTTTAACGTATTTCCCCCTCCCACATCAACTAAAAGTGATCAACTCTGCACCAATGGGCGTGCACTGTAGCTGTTCCCACTCAACATTCTTGAAGTCAAAATACGGCGCTTAAAAGCGCTTCCATTTTGCAAATTTTTGGTCATTTGGAGCCAGAGTCTGCGCAGTAGAGTCTGGTGGGAGGAGCCCTGGTAACACGCCCCGCCCTTTTAGCATACTGCCCTGATGACTTACGCTGCCCAGCTACGCCAAGGACCTAAGTGTCTTTCCTGCTGGAAATGTTACCAACGGTTTGTTCGGATCAAAAAGGTTTGTACAAAACCACAATATAATTCAACTCAAATATCTAGGTAAATGGTGTCTCAACTTTCCTTCACGACGTAAGTGCTATTCACTAAGGGGTCTATTTTCCCGTCTGGACTTCAGGTCACTACAGGTACGCGCTTCTCTATATGCGTATTCTCCAATCCAGGTTCCTGACACGCCCAACACGCGTAAGGAGCCAAAAAGCATGTGCGTGTGAATGAAGGTGGGCTGAAGGAAAGAAGGCGGTGATGACATTTTTTTGGGCTGTCTAGAAATCACGGAACATGGAGTTTTCTCAATGCTTGTAAATGTCATTTAAATCCATGAAAATTATAAAGTTCACTTTTAATTTGAAAGTCCTTCATTGATAAACAATATTACAGGTTGATCTGATCAGATTACTGATCAGATTATTGCAGTGTGACTGAGGATCGGCCACATTCTTCTGTCCGAGTCACAGTTAGAATCTCTCTCCTTAATCATCATCATCATCATCATCATCATCATCATCATCATCATCATCATCATCATCATCATCATCATCATCATCATCATCGCTGTAAAGCGTGACTGAGTTAGATGCTGGAGATATGAGGAAATAACCCAGCCGCAGAGCGTCCACCCACAGTGCGTAATAGGGATGAAGGCACGCAGCCACTGACTTAAGTACATGGGGAGAATAACGCACAGCTAAAAACAGCGTCACTGCACAGCTTTTTGGACTTAAGCACATGAAGAGAGCTACGCAAAATATGCGGCTGTAAATCATTGTCATATATGACATAATATCCAATTTTTCAACCTCAAATCACTTATTTAAAAAAAAACTTCACAGAAAAATTAGCACTTGAACACAATGTAGGGTGATAACTTAAGTCTATGCTCTGCACCTACAGGTGTAGGCAGGTCACACAAACACGTTTTACATAGCTAAAACAGCTTGATCCCAGGAGAACACCAATATGTGCAATATGTGTTCAGCACATTGAAAAAAATACCATAATAAGAAAGTAATGCTTATCAATTGTACTCATAAAATTAGGAAAAGTCATAAAATATGAAGCAAAAAAAAAAAATCAGCATTTGTTTTTTGAACGATAAACATTGAATGGGTACATGATACTGGCTATAAAGTATAAGGGGCCGTGATGATTTTTTTTTTTTTTTTTTTTTTTTATTTATTTCATTCATTTAAAAAAAATGCAACAACAGCATTTACACGAATGAAAAGGAGCAGAAAGAAGTAAAAACTTATAATGTCTGCCCCCTATTAACACAAAATTATTTACAGTTCCAGTTCCTTTGAGCTATCTCATGCAGCCGTCTTATCAATTACAAGACATCAAAACACAAAATACAAAATAAAGTTAATCGAAACACAAAATACAAAATAAAGTTAATCGAAACACAAAATACAAAATAAAGTTAATCGAAACACAAAATACAAAATAAAGTTAATCGAAACACAAAATACAAAATAAAGTTAATCGAAACACAAAATACAAAATAAAGTTGATCTGCTACTCTGCAGTGTTATGAGACATTATTCAGAAAAAACTCTCACCCACACATATGAAAATGCTCTCTCACACACACATGAAATATATTCTACATATGAAAGTGCTTATAGAATCCTGCACGCATGTATGTAGAATTGTGCACGTATGCATATGAAAAGCTCTCACACAATTTCAGTGTAAACGGAAGGTATTTTACTGTGACAGGATGGTATGGAAGCCCATTCTTTGACATCTTTGTTGACATCGTATGAAGCTATCATGCCCAACGTAAAGATTCAGCCGAACAACTCTACCCATCTTCATCGGAGTCACAGGAATCTGCGACAATGTTTGAGAACACAGGTAATAATCACTGACATGTTATTTCTTAACATTGATCGTGTTAGTGTTAGCCTTTGTTAAGCTACTTTGCTTTAGCTACGCCTGCATAAGTACAGCAGATAAAGGAAATAAGTTGATTTTGATATGTTTATCATTATAGATGCTCTTAAGACGGACTGTGCACGTCGCACTGCTGGTGGGACTCAATAGAACCAGACAGAATATCAGTGCAAATTTTTATCAAACTTACGTGTCCACCTGATGTCATTCTATTCATCTACATTTGGACCGAGGACCTTCTGTGTGTGACTGAAGGGATGCTGTTAAATCTAAATTTTCATCATGGTGTTCAACCTGTGTTGGTGCAGTTATTAATGATCATGGACACATGACACTTTATTGACTCCCACATTTGTTTTATACCCACTGCTGCTGTTTGATTTGTTTAAATGAATTGTTTGAGTTAAGGAAATCTCAATTGCATTATTCTATTTAAATGTCCTACTCCTTAGGTAACTATTGCATGGATTTTACATTCCCATAAATATCAAAATAAAAAAAGCAAACTTAATAGTATGTGCTGCAGTAAAGCAGTTTATCTATCTGTCTTGGGACGAAAAAACAACACGTCAATATTTGAAACTCAGAATTTGTGGATGTAATTAAATTAAATGATTTGAAAAAAATAAATGTGTGTGCTTACAAGTAGGCATTAAACAATGAACAAAGTCCTTGTATAATACAGAATAAATAGCTTTATTTACACAAAGTAAAAATAGATTTACAAACCAACTTATTATATATAAACATTTATTTAAAAAAGGATTCTGCGGGTTTTCTTTTACAAAAGGCAAAGGCCTGCCTTTTTGCTCCAGAATCAGCACCAGTCCAGCTAATGCTGTGGAGTTCATCATGGAGATGGAGATTATGGACCATAGACGTGGTCCTAGTGGTTCTGGTCCATGAACCGTGTCCCTGACTGTTCCATGGAAGAAAATCTGTGAACCTCCTCCTCTTTTCCTGTAAATAAGCATTGAAAATAATGTTAGCTTTTAATTGTTTCATTTATTCATAATTCATTATAAATCCAAATAAATTATGTTGCCTAGATGATGTACAACTCTGAAATGAGCAAGAAATGTTGTTTCCATATAGTTCAGTAATATTATTACTGGGCCATTGTGTACCAATAAGGGGAGTTCTGAATACAAGTCAATGAAATATTGCTGCTGCTTTCAGGAATATTAAAGCATTGTTATTGTTTCCTAGCTTACCAGTGGCTAACTGGCAGCCTGCACCATGTTAGACGTAACATTCATAATATTGATGAGGGAATATTGTAGCAAGCATATTGGTAGTAGTGTAACCTCGTGACAAGATTACCTTTGCACCTTTTAAACAATCAGCGTTCACACCAAAAAGTCTTATAAAAATTATATTAAATTACAACTTTTCAAATATATACAATATAGGGGACAAACCGGATTTCACAGAATTATTGCACAAAGATCTCTGAAGTGCAGTAGTGAGTTGGTGTTCACAGAAAGATCTTAATTAAATTATGATACAGTAGACTGGAGCAGATCATTCGCTTCACATCTATCGTCTGTTGATACAAACACAATATTTACTGTTAAGGCCACTTACTGTGTTATACCGGACAGCTAAATACAAAATATAACAGTTCATAACACAAGCATGAAAAAAGGAAATGAAAATACAAAAACAAATAAAATACATTAGTTTTTGCATCACTCCCTCACACGAAATCTCGGTCCGGTACCTGGCCTCGTACTGAGCAATCGACAGAAATCACACTCAATTAATCCCCCCATCACCCTATCATCAGGACATGAAAAGAAACACTGGATTCAACAGTAGTACAAAGTACCTGCACTACACTGGCTCACTCATACCACTGGCTACCTCCTCTGTGAGACTGCTCGACACCGCAGTAACCTGAACAGAGTACGTATATTCTATAAGTATATCAATACTGATACAATATTGTAGCCACACAAACTTTAAGTTATAGTAAACAAACTCGATACTCACACTACAACAGCCTGTGGCATCCTGACTGCTCCAAAGGGAAAAAGTGTTCCTACTTTGCCTGGTATGGCAGATAAATATGACCAATCTAAACGTTCCACCTGGCCACAGTAGGCTAACACCAGGGTGAAATAAAACTTACCAGGATTAGTAACAGAGTTCTGCAGGACAAGCTCCGCCGTGGCTGAAGTTTGGTTCTGTTCATACTCTGTCGTCTTTCCCCTGAATCTCTACCACAATACCAGGAATGTTTTTAAATGTTTTTTGTCGTATGTGCACTAATGCGACCAGCTGCTCGCAAGCAGTGGCGTGAGCTTTTCTCTTTGGGCCCACAGTCCAGTGACGCTTAAATACCATCCTGTCACAATAAAATACCTTCCTGCTACAATGAAGTACTTTCCAGTTTACTGAAATCTCAGTAGTGTGTGTGAGAGCTTTTCATATGCATGAGTGTGCGGGATTCTACATGTATACGTGCAAGATTCTACATATATGAGTGCAGGATTCTATATATGTGCACGCAGAATTCTGCAGTGAATAAGCACTTTCATACAGTGGGGCATAAAAGTATTTAGTCAGCCACCAATTGTACAAGTTCTCCCATTAAAAAAGATGAGAGAGGCCATTAATTTTCATCATAGCTATGAGAGACAAAATGAGAAAAAAAAATCCAGGATATCACGTTGTAGGATTTTTAATGAATGAATTGGTAAATCCTTCTGTAAAATAAGTATTTGGTCACCTACAAACAAGCAAGATTTCTGGTTCTCACAGACCTGTAACTTCTTCTTTAAGAGGCTTCTCTGTTCTCCACTCGTTACCTGTATTAATGGCACCTGTTTTTAGTCGTTATTAGTATAAAAGACACCTGTCCACAACCTCAAACAGTCACACTCCAAACTCCACTATGGCCAAGACCAAAGAGCTGTCAAAGGACACCAGAAACACCATTGTAGACCTGCACCAGACTGGGAAGACTTAAAAATAACATTTGACCTCTGTCATTGCAGAACAAAGGCTACATTACAAAGTATTGAGATGATGAGATTGTTATTGACCAAATACATATTTTCCACCATAATTTGCAAATAAATTCATTAAAAATCCTACAATGTGATTTTCTGAATAGTTTTTTCTCATTTTGTCTCTCATAGTTGAGGTACACCTATGATGAAAATTACAGGCCTCTCTCATCTTTTTAAGTGGAAGAACTTGCACAAGTGGCTCACTATATGTGTGTGTGAGATAATATATTTCATGTGTGTGTGTGAGAGCGCGCTTTCATATGTGTGGGTGAGAATTTTTTATGAATAATGTTCGTAATGGCCCTTTATAGCAAAGAGAAACTCACTGGCTTTCAGAATGTGGTAGAATTTCTCATTTGGAGCAAATATTAGCGGAGGTACTGTCTTTTAAGTTATTGTGTTCCCCTATGCCTTCAGGGTCCCTGGAAAACCTGAAAAAAATGGGAAAAGTGCACATGTCTGGATAAATCCGGGCGTAAGTTCACCCTAGTTATTTTGTACATCTAAATGAAAGCAAACCATTGTCATCCCTTTAAGTTGCATCATATATTTTGCTCTCGCTCACATTTCCAAAGGGAGTAAGCTTTTGCTTTTTGATCACATTTGGTTTTTCTGCCTTTTTAGTTCAGGTGCCAAATACGGAGCAGTTTATCTTCAGTGGGCCACAGATTTTAGGTTAAAAAAATTTGTAATTTGATCGTTAATGTGCTTTAGTTTGCACTTTGCAATATATAATACCAAAGCAAAAAGTGACAGATATCAGATATCTTCATTTTACATTTATTTTTTTGATTTTGTGGCACATTGTTATGTAATTTGGGGAGATTTTGTTGACTAATTAAAGGGAATTTGGTGGAATTGAGAGGTTTTTTTTTAACAATTTGAGATTCAAACTGACTTCCATCATGTGATATAAACATGGGGAACATGTGACCCCTGCTAATATTAAGAAATTTTCTTTTTTTTTTTTGTGTATTATTTTGGAGAAATTGATTTACACCTTATACATATGGTTATATGCAATATTAAGTGGGAAAAGTGGTGAAAACGGTTTATAAGTGCCAAAAATATCTTGAAAGTGGAAAAAAAGTACAGAAAAGACATTGAAATTTGATGGAGAAGTGGCAGAAATTGGAGTAATATAGCAAAAATGCATTAAAAGGAGCATACATACGGCAAGAAAAAAGTGACAAAAATAGGGTGAAATATGGCAAGTTTGTGTAATTGCAGAAATGGTGTAAAAATAAGCAGAAATGGGCTCAAAATGTTGGGAAAAATATTATTAGTTTTTTGAAGACATTTGGCGACCCCCTTCCAGTGTCTCACAACCTCAAATGGGATCCTGACGCCAAGGTTGAGAACCGCTGCTTTAAAGAACCTTAAGAGAGACTATGAAGATATTCAATGTAAAGGGAACAATGTCTAACAACAACAACTAAAGCTTGTTTTCATCTGACAGTTAAACCTATGCAAACACATCCTCGTTGTCGCTGCTCAGACGAGGCGCCGTGATGTCATCATCAGAGAAACATTCATCAGATTAGGAGCTAAAGCCGAAACACTCCACTGGCTGCACCATATGGTGGGTTCCTAAAGCCACGGGTGGAGGCTTTAATGATGGAGCGGATGTGAAGCGCACATGCCGAGGGACGCTGCGTCGGGGGGGGGGGGGGGGGGGTGTATGTGGGATAAAAAAAAACACTCATCAAGTCTTTGGCCTGGAAAGGCTGCACAAGGTCAGCTGTATGGGGGTGCAGAGCCACACACACTCACACACACACACACTCGTCGACAGGCAGGTGATCACTGTGAAACTTTGGATAAAGCAAAGTCTCTTTTAACACAATTGTTCTGTTTTAGACGTGAATCATGTCTTCTTGATCTTTTGCTTGCCAACATCTTCTATTAGCTACTAGCCAGGGTTGGGCCCAATTTTAATTGTAATCATGAAATTGATCATTAATTACAATTATGACACTTATTGGAATGTTTTTTTTAAAGGCACAGTATTTGGAATGTAATTGTAAATGACTTTCAGTGGAAAAAAAAAAAATCATTGTAATTTCCTTCGCTGCGTGCGAAACGCATTGCAGAAAGTTATGTTTTACCCTCCGTTTATCTGTCTGCGTTTTTCTGACTTCTCTGTTAGCACCTTGGAAATGGTAGAAGTTCATATAGCCCGGAGAAAAAGTTTGTCAACTAACCAACGCTAGAACTTCCTATTACTCAACTCTAATAGAGGAAAACAAAAATAATCCTCGATTTCTATTCAACACTGGAGCCAGGCTCATTAAAAGCCACAGCTCTGTCGAATCCTATATTCCTGTCAACCTGAGCAGTGACGATGACTTCATCAACTTCTTTACTGAAAAAATTCTAATAATTAGAAACAAAGCTAATGTTCTTCCTGCAGGAATGCTCAATAATTTCTTAAACAAAACAGCTCCTGAAATAACCCCAACATTTAGCTTTTATTTACATAGATTCACTACAATTGGTCTATCTGAACTGACCTCAATAGTTAGTGCTTCTATCTAAACCAACAACCTGTCTTTTAGATCTAATCCCAACTCCACTTTTTAAAGATGTTTTTCCACTAATTAGCACTAATATAGTGAACTGGATTAACACATCTCTAGCAACAGGTTATGTACCACAGGCCTTTAAAACCAATGTAATCAAACCTCTCCTTAAAAAAACAACACTTGATCCACGCGATTTATCCAATCATAGGCCAATATCCAATCTCCCTTTTGTTTCCAAAATTCTTGAAAAAAAATAATTGCAGTTCAACTATGTGATCACCTACATAGGAACAATTTATACGAGAGCTTTCAGTCTGGCTTTAGAGCCCATCACAGCACAGATACTGCCTTAGTAAAAGTAACCAATGATCTTCTCTTAGCATCAGACAGAGGGTTGGTCTCAGTTCTGGTGCTCTTAGATCTCAGTGCAGCCTTCGATACAGTGGATCATCATTTGTTACTGCAGAGACTGGAAAGAGTTTTTGGGATTAAAGAAATAGTGCTTGGTTGGTTTAAATCATACTTATCAGACAGAACCCACTTTGTTCATGTTAAGTCACTCAGTGCCATTGACGAGAAAACTTGTCATTTGCGTTTTTTCACAGAGATTACTAGAAAACACCCTGGTAGAGGTCCCTCATCAATATCTAAGCTGTAATGTGATGTATTAACCACCTGGTGCCCTGAAGGTGGCAGTAGCGCACCTCTAGATGAGAGATTAGCCACTGCTGCTACCATTATCTAAGGAGGAAGAAGAGGAACGGGTGAGATTATGGCACTATGAAGTGATATTGTGACTTATCCAGCAGCTCACAGCTCCACATACTAACACAAAACATGTGTGGACCTGGGTGGATTATTCATAATGTTGCAATCGTGAGTTAAAACCATCAACTAACTGAGCCAAAACGGTCATCGCTACGTGTCGAGTGGAAGAGGACGTTACGTCTGTGTGATCAACAGGGGGTGGGCCTCAACTGTGAGCCAGATAGCAAAATGATTGGTGACATGTAGGTGGTAGCAGCGCACCTTTGGATACTGAGCTCAGAGGGAGAGGAAAGGAGTTTACGAGACAGAAAATGGCACTACGAGAGATGATGTCGATGTTCCTACCAGTACACAGCAGCTCATAGCCGACCAGAACATCTGTGGAACTTTAGTGGATTGTTGGAGAGTGTGGCAATGGTGAGATAAAAGGATAAAAAACAGGGCAAGCAGTGACACTCTGCAGGTCCAGGAGGAAGAGGAAGTTGAGTGTGTGCACACTGACAGGAGAGAAACGTGGAGGAACGCCAAAATACAGTAAGAAATCCATTCAACTCTGACCCAGATAGCAAAATAATAATAATTGTGTCATCAAAAGCCCTGTCTTTCATATATATATATATATATATATATATATATATATATATATATATATATATATATATATATCTCATGAAACCATGTTCAGATGTTAGAATTGTCACTAAACCAAAAAAAAAAAAATAGCTTTAAAGTCACTGACAGGGTTTTTTTTTTTAGAAAAAGGCTGTTTTCTCAGCTTTTTATTCTGAAACTAAAGATTGGTGTAAAACATGCACTATTCAACGGCTGAAAAAAAAAAAATTAATTATGAAAGTAGAGGCTTCATTCAGATAATCATAGTACAACTACTACTTAATAATCTCTAGTTAGCGCACACCAGAGTTAATCATGGAGTTTCACAAGCTTCAGTTTTGTGACCTATACTCTTTACATTATATATGCTTGCACTAGGTAACATTATTAGAGAATGTAATATAAATTTTCATTGCTATGCGGTTGATACACAGCTCTATTTGTCAATTAAATCAGATGAAACTCATCAGTTATTAAAACTCCAGGATGAAACTGAAGTAATTTTATTTGGTTCAAAACACCATAACACTATCAGACCAAATAGTGTCTCTGGATGTTATTACTCTGTCACCCAGCACCACAGTAAAAAATGTAGGTGTTTCATTCTCAAATTAAGAAAATCCATCTCTGTAATATCTCTAAAATCAGAAATATCTTGGTCCAGAGTGATGCTGAAAAACTAATTTATCCATTTGTTACATCTAGACTAGACTATTGCAACTCTCTACACACAGGATGTTCCAGTAACTCACTAAAAAGTATTCAATTAATTCAGAATATTGCAGCTAGAATACTAACAGGTACTAACAGTAACATATTTCTCCAGTATTGGCTTCCCTTCTTTCGCTTCCTGTAATATCTAGAATAGAGTTTAAAATCCTCCTGTTAGCCTACAAAGCTCTACATGATCAAGCTTCTGTATATCTTAAAGACCTGTTAGTGCCATATCGTCCAGGCAGAATACTACGTTCTCAGTTTGCTGGTCTCCTGGAAGTTCTTAAAGTGTCTAGAAGTAGAACAGGAGGCAGAGTATTCAGCTACCTCGCTTTTGGAACCAGCTCCCAGGGAGGCTGTTATTCTCTCCACCTTTAAGGCTAAACTCAAAACCAACTCATTCACTAAAGCATATACCATATAATAGTGTTAACCTAACCACTAGAAACAAAGCCCTGAATCTAAAAAAAACTAGGAACTAAAAACCAAGATTATACAGTAGAACACCAACATTATATTCAAACACAATCAACCATCTACACATAGCTCTAATGGGTTGCAATTTGTAAAGTCCAGTCAGACAAAGATGTGCAGGGTTGTAGCCACCCCCCACTTATGAACTTGTAGACCCATCACACTGCTTACGCTGCTCTCACATCATTTACACTGATGCCCACCCCATACTTATTGTCATTCACCTTTTCCTGCAGTCAGTACCTTCTCCTCACCCTTCTCTCTCTTTTCTGTTTCAGGTGTCTTTAAGCTGGAGTTGACAATTCCTGATCTGTGGTTCACGGCTCAACTAGTTTGGGACACTGATGTTCTATCTCTCTATCCTGCTCTGTTCCTCCTCCTGTCCACTAACCCCAACCAGTCAAGGCAGATTACTTTTGTTGTAATTTGCACTATATAAATAAAGTTGAAATTAAGTGAACTGAATTTAATTGAATTACTCAAAAAGTTTTGAACACATTTGGATGATATTTTCAGGAAAATTGATAAATGGGACAAGGAAACAGGTGATAACATTTTGGCGATGTTCTGGCTACCAAAAAAAAAAAATATATATATATATATATATAGATTTAAATATTCCATTCCTTTTCCCATCCACACTGTGGAACTCTTGTAAAATTGTGACATCATTAGATTAGAACATTCGAACATGTTTGATGTGGACGTCACAATTACAGTGATTATGACCCAGATGTATTGTTTTATGTGTTTTAGCAAACTAAATTTGGAGTATGCTTTGGAATTGGGATGTTTGAAACTATTTAATATAAACACGAGTTAATTCAAATGTATTTAGTGTAAATAGTTCTACGTGTCTCCTGACAATTAATAAGATTTTTTTGTGTAAAAGTCTTGCTATATTTTTAATGTTTATCTAGATTGAATGTGAATTGTTACAAATAGGTTTTGAGGTTTGCATTTTTGTCTGCTGTTCAAAATAAAATAAAAAATTAAAAAAAATCTCTGTCGATTGAAAATACAATGGAATCAGCACATTTAGAAAAAACAGGACAAACTTTCATCAGCTTTTAAATTTCTGGATAAAGCAAACACACATAAAATCCTTTTATAACGACATCGTCCTGTTTTAGACGTGAATCACAGCTGACCTGCGTATGCTGGTTATTAATAACACAAGGTCAACAGTGAAGGGATATCACCAAAGAAACGTAGTGACATGGAGAGATCCAATCCTGTGGGTAAATACACACAGCTGCTAGCGTGTGTGTGTGTGTGTGTGTGTGTGTGTGTGTGTGTGTGTGTGTGTGGTAGGGATGGTAAACAAAGACGGACTCATAATTAATATTTACTAAAGCTGATGCAATTGCAGGACATTTCTACTGCAGCAGGACCACCAATGATCTCAGTCTGATATCTGATGTCTCCCACTGGAAGCAGGAAGTGTAATTCTGTCCCACAGATAGCCCCACCCCCTCACCCCCACCCGCCTCAGCAGCCATATTGACTAAATGTGAGGAAGAAATGTAGTACAAGCAAAGTCAATTTGACTACATCTGCTTCCCCTGCCCTCCAAACATCATGAATATGTATATGTCTAACCACAAAGATCCACACCAAGAAGAAGTCTCCTTTTTATTTCTTGACTGCACATGACTGCAGGCACAGCCTCAGATAATATTATCCTAGTGGCGGCGGTGGCGAGGTGGGACACGGGTCAGCCTGAGGAGGAAGAACGCAGCTCCAATGATTGATGGAGTAGTGGTTGGTCTATAAAGGTCTACAAAGAGGGCTGGAGATAATCAGAGAGAGGCTGTGTGCAGGCCTCGTAACCCCCCTACCGCACGCTAACGTGCCCACGCTAACATACACACACACATGCACACGCAGACGCTGACTCCAGAGAGGACGCAGCCTCCGAATTATGAAGCAGCCGCTGATGATGAAATCCTGAAGGTCACACGTAACAAGAGGCGCCTTCCAGGGGTCGCCACCTTTCCCTCTGTGCTTGTTTTGTTCTTTGTTCATCACCTTGCACCCCCCCCCCCCCCCAGGTTCACTGGGGGTAGGTGAGTTGTGATCACTGGGGGTAGGTGAGTTGTGTTACATCCCTGTTTATCTGCTGGTGACCTCTAGCTGGCAATGGTGCACTTGATAAGAGGAGGGCTCGCCTCATAATGTGCACGGCAGCTGATATCAGTCCTGTATCCTTGTGAAATTGATTAGCGCGGCACGGGGAGCGTGCAGAATATAATAAATAGAGATGACACATAAGGCACACACACGGACGTGTAACACCGCCTCAGCAATTACCTGCTCGCCACTTAAAGCAGGGGTCACCCAGGGCGCAGAGTTATGGTTATTCCTGATTTCCTTTGCAGGGGGAGACACTGGACATTTCTCTTCCTCCTACACTGTGAATGTGTGTGCATGGAGGTGTGTGTACATTTTTAGGTGAGGTTTGTGTAAGTCAGTCCTCAGTTAAAGGCCACAGAGGGCGGAGTCAATACAGACAACCTTTAATACCAATTAAAGGCCAAACATTTCATTTGGAACCAAAGTGATGTTCAATGTGTATTTAAAAAAAAAAAAAGGATTTAGGGCTGGAACTGTTACTACTTAAAAAATAACCTGAGATGTTCCCAATCCTCTGTGGTTGGGTTCTCAACTTCAGGAACCCATTTAGAGTTGTGAGACACTGGGAGTGGGTTGCCAGATGTCTTCACAAAACTAAGATTTTTTTTTTTTTTTTTTTTAACAATTTGAGCTAATTTTTGCTTATTTTTACCCATTTTCTGCAACTCCACCAAACTTTCCATATTTGAACCCATTTTCATCACTTTTTTCTTGCCATATTTTGCTCCTTTTAATGCATTTTTGCTACATTTCTGCTAATTCTCTATCAAATTTCAAAACCATTCTGCACATATTTTTCCACTTTCAAGACATTTTCCACTTTCAAGACATTTTCAGCACTTATAAATGTTTCCTGATTTAGTTCAAAATGCATTAATTCCTTCTCTTATTATTCTGACATTTAGTAAATAGAAATAATTTAAAAAATCTGACGACATAAAAACTGGTAAAATTTATTCTGATTTCATGTCACACTGAGAAAAAAAATACATCCATAGTGTATGTAAACATCTGGTTTACACTGTATATTATATATAATATTTTATAGCCAGTTCAAACCAAAAAAAGACATTCTAACATTTCTGTGTTTTTGATTTTATGTTTTTGTTACTTTCATGATTTTATTGGGAATTTATTGAAATTTCAGAGTCGATGACTACAATTACTGGTGTAAGTTGAAAGTTTAAACACAAACCTCGCAAACTTTTGTGATTATTTTTGTTTCGTTATTCCAAAAATTGTCACTTCAAATCTCGTGGCTGTTTTTCAGTTGGGAGATGTTTAGTCATGTCTTGTTATTCTATTCATGTTCTGTTAGCTACTAGCTCTTAGTTTTGTGTGTTTGTCGGATCATTGTGACTCGACATGGCTCTGCAAAATAGATCAATACAGAAACATTCTATATTTAAATTAGGGCGATTATTTATTTTTGTTTATTTGATGTGGACGTCACAATTTCACTGATTATGACCCAGATGTATTGTTTTAAGTGTGTTGGCATACAGGCTAATTTGGGAACTATTTAATTTAAACATTATTTAATTAGGTTGTATTTATTCAAATAGTGCTAAATAAACGTTTCTCCTCAAACTTAACGATATTTTGTTTTGGTGAAAGTCTATGGAAGCACAAAAGAGTCATAATTAAATAAATAAAAACAACATTTTGAATAAATAACAGACAAATATAAAATATGAACATTAAATTGTTAAGTGAGGTAATATTATTATGAAATAAGTTTTATTATTTTTAAATATATAATAATTATTTTATCAAAATTAAATATTTCATTATAATTATTTTAACAATGTCATACTTTTTTTTATTAAATAAATGACTTTTATTTATTTTTTAAAAAGTTTATCTTTATTTCATAATGTCCTTTTTCACAATGGCCTTTTTGTTTCATAATGTCCTTTTTCAGCAGAATGACTTCAGTCTGTCAATCAAAGCACATAAGGTGGAGCCAGTTGAGTGATTGGCTGATCCTTTACACAGACATGAGCAGCAGCACTTGCAGTATGGATTCAAGTGTGGAAACATCACTAATGCTGAGAAGCCTAAGCGCCACGAGTGCATCACACGTTAGAGAAACACAGTCTCGTCCCCAACTCGTCACAAATTGACCATCGGTCAGGACCCCTTAGCGTCAGTGTTCAATGCACGGGGTACCCCTTTGGCTTTCATTTTTGACGCTGAGGGTTTGTGTTCCGCCCAGTCAATGAAAAACATGGTGGACATCTCCTATATTTTAGTGACAAATTGCCTTATTTCAAGATAGATTGTGGCTTTAGAAATGTTTTGATGACATTTCTAGTGAGAAATGTACCCTTAAATTTCATAGTATTCATTTGATTTATGTTAATTATCTGTAGTTTTTTTTGTTACAATGTACATTCCCCTGTGATTGCTATGACAACCTTTGATGCCAAAAAACTGCAAGCCAAAAACAGAAAAATATCCATTCACGGACCGAGTAATGTTGCAATTTTGTTAAAACCTTTCCTATTTCCATTTCCTATCCATGGTTGGGGGACACAGGGGAGATCCTTACTCTCCAGAGCTGAATGTAGCTTCTCTTCCGGTGTTAAATTCCGGAGACTTCATATAAAAGTAGAACCGCGCAGAAGCAACAGGCTGTGTTGGCGTTGGAGAGCTGTACTTTGTTAACTATCAGCACTGTAAACACACATCTGCTCCACTGACACGCACACATGCACGCGCATCATGCTCCTGCTCCCTCATTCAAAATGAACACATTTAAGCGAGACACATCTCACAGCACTTTTCTTGCTTCATTGTTTTTTTTTTTTAATTTTTATTATTATTAATACTTTTATTTAGATTTCTTCCCATTTTATTGTGTTCCTCCACTTCGTTTCTACCACTGTGTCGGTCAAAGAACGGCCATGACCGGTGTCCAGGATAACTAATCAATCTTAAAGGATCAAGCAGTGGTCCAACCTACTAGCTTTGATAGATAGACCAAGTCATTGTGGAAAACAACATTATGAAATAAAAAGGCCATTGTGGAAAAGGACATTATGAAAGAAAAAATAAATAAAATAAAAAGTCATTATTTTAAAAAAAATGTGACATTGTTAAAATAATTATTATGAAATATACAATTATAATAAAATGTATTTTATTTAGATTTTTAGGAATAATGAAACATATTTCATAATAATATTACCTCATTTAACAATTTAATGGCCATATTATATATTTGTCTGTTATTTATCAAAATTGTATTTTTTTTCAAAATGTTGTTTTTATTTACTTAATTGTGACTTTTTTGGGCTTCTTTAAAAGTCATGCTATATTTATAATGTTTATCTAAATTTATTCAAAATAAAATAATCTTTTTCAATCAAAAATGAGCTGAAATCAGCACATTTAGAAAAACAGGATAAACTTTCCTTAGCTTTTAAATTTGTAACTCATTGAAACAAAACCAAATTACAAACACACTCTTTGTAATAAACACTAATCTTATTAAAGCCATAGTAGAAAACAAAGTTGGAAGCTTTGTCCTTTAATGACAAACTCATTTAAAAAGTAATTGCATTAGTCCGAATGAAACATCGGGAGGAATAGCTTATTCAGTCAAGCCTTTCAGAGCGTTGTGGTGTTTAAAGAGAAATCACCGCTATCACAGCTCATTGAGTATTTATTTAATTGTCCCAAAAGCAAATGTTCCCATTGGTGCTGCTAAAGTTTCCACCTGAGATGCCTGAACAGTGAGAGACGTGATGCAGGTTCATTTCAGAAAGCGCCACTCCAGTTGCTTAATGCTAGCATAAAGCGGGCGGTGAAGGTACCGCCATCGCCTGCGTTTCAATGAAGAAATGTGAATGGCTGTAAGCTGCCAGGCAAACCTTTATATCTATTTGTTCCACTTGTCTGCCTCTCAATGAGTTTAATCAGCTGAGGAGAAGCTGTGAGGGGGGGGTGTTGCCTTACCCGCCCATACATTAGAGAAGCCCCCTCCCTCCTCTGCAAAGCCCCATTCTGTGTGCATCGATGTGAGAGTCGTGGGTCTCCCTCTCCCCTGTTGCCTCACGGATTATCAAGTACACTTCAATTACTGCCGATCGATACACTTCTGGCTGCAAAAGGGAGTGTGAGGGAAATTAGACAGACTTTGGGTATGGCCGTGACTACAAAGCAATGGATTAACACTGATATGCATCTCTTCATTTACATCAGCAATGGGCCCGTCGTGCACTCTGTGCTCCACCGACGCACATTCACATTGGCTTTAAGGAGACTTTTTGAAAGATTGCTTCTTTAAGTGCTGGGCAAGGTGAGGGCACGCCTGTCAGGCAATGTGGGAGGATTAAAAACCCACTGTAGTTACACGGCATAAAAAGCCACTGTAACTTGCTTTACTATTAGCATGAGAAAGAATTGGTGTAAAGATTACTGATATCTCAAGTATAAATACTGTTACTGATTGAATGTGTACTCAATTACAAGTACAAGTAAGTCACACATACAGTAAAACCGAAAACCTACAAAACATACAACAAAACATAGAACCTCCAAGAAAAAAAAACCTGAAGCACATGAGGCTAAGTATTTCCAATGATTCTCCACCTTTGACAGTTCTGAAAACATTTTAAGTGAGAAAGTGACCAAGTAGAATATCAGCATGTGCTCATTTTATCCATAAAACTCACCTATACACATTTCATTCACACATTTTCAGAGAATAAACTTCCTGTTAACTTCAAAACAAGAGCTCTATTTACCAAAGAGTTAGAATTAATAAATAATGGACTAGAAGATACGCTTTTATTTTGAAAAGGGGTTGTTTGATGTTGAGCTTGAAGCCAGTCCCTGGACCATTTTACATTCAGCTCCCAATGCATCATGGGATGGTTGAGTATAGTGTGTACACCGTGCACACTTAAAAATTGTCCCCATATAGTATACATCCAGGTATTTCTCACCTACTCAATCTTTTCATACTATCTAATGTGCAGATGTGTAAATAGTACTGATATATTTACTCAAGTAGAAGTATTGTTACTTGATTTAAATTGTATTCAAGTACAAGTACAAGTAAGTCATACATGAAATACTCAAGTACAAGTAAAAAGTAGCTCAATTAAATAGTACTCTTAGTAAAAATAACGAGTTACTTTCATCCCGCACGTTTATTGTTGGTAATAAATGTCGCCACAATTTCCCTTGCACACAGTAAACATCTCATATTTAAACTTAAAAAGGAAGAAACCATATCTTGCGCAATTGGAACCTAATTTATTTTGGATGAAGGCACCTGTATAAAATAAAAGGTTTGTCAAGATGTACAAATATTTTAAAATAAAATAACACCAAATAATTCAGTTAAAAATAAATAATTTATCAGGCTCTAAGTATAGCTACATTTATGAAAAACTGAGACAATAACCTCCATTCAATGCTGTTTAGGTGCCTTGAAAAATATTTAATCTGGTGATGCATTTGATTGTTGTCTGGTCATTTCATTTGTTGTAGTTTCACAATGTCCTTTGATAATTTTAAAAGAAAAAAATTATAGTTTACTCAATAACTTTTGGGTGTAGAAATGTAACTAATTACTTAAATTACTAATTCAGAAATACTGTATACTAAAAAAATTACATTAAAGCTACTCAGTTACTCTAGAGAAAAATATGTTTCATGCTCTCAATCAGTGAACAAAACGGTAATCCTGCACAAGTTTAACACAGTAATTTATGAAACTGGTTCATATTTGCTGAAAAAGAAAAAAAGAAAGGAGGATTTCCACAGAGTCAGCAGTAAACACAATAGAAGCAGGAGATGGAGTAGGAAACGTATCTGACGTTCTGGGAGGAAAAGGAAATGAAAGCAGAGCATGTGGAAGAGGATAAAAAAGAAGTAAAAGTGTAGGAAGAGATAAGCAGCGTCTGTATCCCCCTGAGGAGGACTGTGAAGGTCTCCCCAGTACGGCCTCAGCCTCTGAACCCCCTCCAGGTCATGTGCCCTCCCCTCGCTCTCCCTCTCCCACCCTTTCCTCTCTGCAGAGGCAGAAAAAACACTAGAACACCTGGGTTCCTCCTCCATGTTACACACCTACAGCATGTTGTTCCTCTGACACACACACACACACACACACACACACACACACACACACACACACACACACACACACACACACACACACACACACACACACACACACACACACACACACACACACACACACACAAAGTCTCACAAACACATTGGCTGAAGTTACATGATGTTTTTTAATTCTGAATTAATTATTCAGGAATAAATTATTCTGAATTAAAGTACTACTCAGCTCAGCGTTTACATGGAAATAGTCATTCCGAATTAAGGTTTACATGGAAAACAGGATATTCGCCTTTATTCAATTCAGCTTTAGGTCTGAGGGTTGGGATGCAATCTGATTTGACAGGGGGAACGTGGCACATTCATGGCTAAAGAAAAAAAAAATAAACTCAAAACAAATCTTTTCTTTTCGGCTTCAACATAGAAGACCACAATAAGAACAGTTTTCACTTTTATTTTGATGATAGTTTTGAAAAGATAGAAGACATACTTTGGCCAATCAGGGCCAGCGGTTACTGCTCTATCTCCATTTGTAGGATGTTGGAGTGGAAGTAGAACTTTATGATGAACTTCATGAGGAATTATCAGGAAAACCTCTACCATTTATCAGACCAAACTGACTCATGTCTCAGCAAAACCTCCGTCAAATGAAATGGCAGACTCAACAGCCTCAGTTTGTAAAACACAACATAGCATTTTATTTTGAAGGAACTGGAAGTACACATGAAGAAGTAAGTTGAAAAGCTGTTCTTTCCTTTAATTTTTTAAAAGTTCAGGTATATCAAGGTATTGTTTGATTATTAAACATAGTTAAATGAAACGTTTATATATCTTAACCTTTAAAACTGAACAGAAAATGAAAGCTTTCAGCTTTTCTCTTGTATCAGAAGCAGCACATAATGATGACGTCATGTGCATTTACGGTTTCTTCAAACGTCATGTCGTGTTTTACAGCATGAGGCCGTTGAGTCTGATTACTTTTATTTTGAAGCCTGAGGCCGCGTCATTTGATGTTGTTTGGTTTGACTGAGGTTTTGCTGAGACGTGATACCTCACACCGTACCCCTGTCATTAGTGAAGCTCTGTGTCCTGGTATAAGGCTTCGTGTCCCTGATGAAGCCTGTTTCGTTAGCCGATGTCCGTGTGTGTGTGTATTTATATCTTTTTATGCCTCTGTCCATCCACTCTTTTCATTATATCAATGTCTTCTAAGGCTCTTATTAAATAAATAGTCTTGGCTCAAGTTCAAAGCTTGCTTCGGGCGGCCATCTTGGATTATGTCGTCACCAGCGTGTCATCAGCAGTACGAGCATGCTCAGAATGACCGCAATTAATAGAAAGCAGAATTAAACGTTTAAAAGATTGAGGAATTATTCAATTCAGAATTAAAATAATAATAAACCACCCACCTAGTTCAGATTTATGTTCAATTCAAAATGACCATTTTATTTCAGAATTTTGGTGTTTACAAGGTCAGTTTAAAGAGGACTGAAATTTTATTCTGAATAAAAAGGGGAAATAAAGCTTTCATGTAAACATGGCCATTGTTTTAATGGATTCTTTGTAGAAATCATCTGTATGTTGTTATCACTTCCAGATTAATAAGCTGGACAAACATTAGCATGTGTTTGTTTGTTTGTTTGTTTGTTTTGGCCACGTTACCTGAAATTGGGCCGTTTTTACGAGACTTGCTAATCCACACATCCATGTTCCTCGTCTGAGGCTCTATGTCACATTACACATCAGTGCTCAGAGTGGGAGTTAAAAAGGCCTTCCTCTCCAAATAAAGATGCCTCTCCATTAAGAACTCCCCGTTTCCAGCCCTTCCCACTGCAATGTGTGCTGCCAGCTCCCACGGTTGGTCTTTGGAAGTGATCCGTCCCCGAGCGTTGAGCGGAGCCACTTCATGTTCACGTCGGCCCCAGAGGCATTCTTGCCTGCCCACTACTCCTGCTTTCTTTTGTCAGCCAAATGGATACCAATTAAATCAACTGTTCTCTAATTAGAATTTGGAAGAATCCATCGTGTTCAGCGTTCTAAATCCCACCGCTTGACTTCTTTCTCTCATGTAGCTCCTTTTTCCTGGAATCAGTTACAGAGAAAATGAGAGCAGTTATTTCCTGCAACAGGATACTCCTGGGTTTCTTTGTTTTTTTTTTTTCTTTTGGTTTTTTTTTTCTGTTTGTTCAATATGTTAATAGAGCGTTTAGTCAAATGTTTATGGGACTGTTCACGGGGGACGTTATTATAGAGGAAGTTTAGCTTGGGGCAGTGAAGAAAATTTAAAAAACTAATCATGACTTCACGATGTTTCTCTTTAAACCGTACGACTCTAAAGGAGTTTTTCACCTTTTATTCAGTCGGTTCATCTGATGTTCAGACACTTTAGAATCATGAACTCACATACTGGCAGAGGTGTAAAGAGTACTGATATATTCACTGGAGTAGAAGTACTGTTACTTGATGGAAATTGTACTGAAGTACATCTAAGTCAAACATAAAATACTCATGTATGAGAAAAGTAAAAGTTACTAGTTACCTTCACCCCACATTTATTGTTGTAATACATTTTGCCACGGTTTCCTTCATATACAGTAAACATCTCATGTAGAAACTTAAAAAGGAAGAAACCATATCTACCACAATTGGAACATAATTCATTTTCTACAAATGCATGTGTATAAAATAAAAGTTTGGCAAATTGTACAATTATTATTTCATTGAAATATCACCAATAAATTCAATTAAAAATAAAGAAAATGCTCAGGCTAAAATAACCTCCATTCAATGCTGTTTTCGCGCCGTACATTACGTTTAATCTGATTGGTCGACTATGATGTGATGCATCTGATTGTTGTCTGGTCATTTCATTTTTTGTCCATACGTTGATCATTTTAAAACAAAAGTACAAGTAAAATTACTGATTTAGAAATGCACAAAAAAGTACCCATAAATGCAACTCAATTACAGTAAAGTGAGTACTTGTAATCCGTTACTTTCACCTCTGCACACCAGCCCACAAAGTGTGATTAATACACACACACACACACACACACACACACACACACACACACACACACACACACACACACACACATACACACACACACACACACACGCACACACACACACACACACACACTCACACACACACACACACAGCCATATCTTAATCTGCAAACACATACGACAAATGCTTTGGGCCTGAGCCACGTCATTATTGCCTAATAGTCATGTTCACAAACTTGGTCCTATTGTGTTTCTCATGGCTGGGAAACACCCCCTCCTGCCACTCGAAATCACATCCAGCTAAACAAACGGCTTCCTGTGGAGCGGCCATTCAAACGCCACGGAGCACCGTGGAGCTCTGCGGTCCACGCCAAGACAGGACGCCGTTCACATGTGGACACCTCACACGCACACACACACACACACACACACACACACACACACACACACACACACACACACACACACACACACACACACACACACACACACACACACATATTGTCTCAGCTGTTTATGACACTACTTTGTTTTACATTAGCCAGTGGTTAGCTTTCAAACACTCTTTGCTAATCAGCCCCCTGTAGCGGCGCAGTAATGGAAACAACAATCCGTCCAATTGAACGTCTTCGCAATGTAAAGACAATAAAGTGAGTTAGTCAAGGAGGGAAAGGTTCTACCTTATTTCCTCGTGATTTATAGAAACATAAAAAGTCCTGATGGCTCCATCAGCTAGCTCAAGGCAACAACTTATTTTTTAACGCTTCACTTTCAAAATAAGAGGACACACACTCACTGTTATTATGACCATTACCATTTCAGCTTCAAATCTTATCATGCACAAAAGATCAAGTGCCAGCAAACTGTCAAAGGACTTTTTTTTTAAATCAATACAACTTATTCAGCTATTCGTAGCGTTAGAAAGGCTAATATGCTAATAAAGCTCTTTGGACACTTGGAGTTTTGGATGTTTGACGGCCCCCTACTTTTACTTTGTTATGCTTATCTGCTTTAAGAAAGGAGGCTCATTGTGTTGGAACAATAGAAGCCTTCTTATGTCCATCATTGAGAGACGATGCTAACTGACACGCTGCACAGTGAGCTAACAGCCCGCGCTCCAGTTTCACTGATAAACCAAAGTCACCCACTGCAAACCTTTAGAACTTTAATGTGACTTCATCAAAGTTAACAAACACAATGAATACAAATTAAATTGTTTTTTTTTTTAAAATATTCTTATTGTATATTTAACTCCTAAAGGAACCTATTATACTTTTTAAGTCTGTCTATTACTTTCACTATGTCTTATTACTAGTGGAGGGACTCAATCAAAAAGGTTAATCTAATTAATTAGAGACTTTGTAATTAGTTAATTTAAATACTGGACTAACATTATTTCACACGAGAAGCAGTGTTATTTTTATATATTTTGATAGCGCTTTGAGATAGCTATTGTTGTAATTTGTGCTATATAAAGTTTAATTGAATTAAATTGAATTTTCCAATGTAAATGTATTTTGGTATATGACTGAATCAATGAAAACAATAAATGAGCTTAAATAACTAAATAGTGTTTATTATTTTCATCACTGAGTGCTAACAATGTGTTATATGAGTAAATAAAATTATAATTGCATTGTTCACAACGTATTAACTTAAATTTAACTAAGCTCCATTCATGCTTTTCTGGATTTTTTGGTAAATTTTTTTTAAAACAAATGTTTTTTTTGTGTGTATTGAAATAAAAAATAAAAAAACAGCACTTAGTACAGAACATTCTAGATAAGTGGAAACTGAAAGTGCAAAATAGTTATAAATAGTGTATAGTCTTTCTACATAGCATTGATAAGTTGGGTCATACAATGCTATCCGTAGCAGCGCTTCTTGCCCCGCCCACATCCTCTACCACAGAGAGTGGTCGACTGTCCACTACAATCATTTATCCACTGACTTTGTTCATTTGTCACTAATGAACTTTGTCATCTTGTCCAGTGTGGATTGGAGACACTGTCTGCTCAGACTAGGACCGCTGTCCAAGCTAGCTGCTACATGTTTAGCATTGAGGTGCTGGCTGCAACAGGTTTAGCATTGAGGTGCTAGCTGCTACATGTTTAGCATTGAAGTGCTAGCTGCTACATGTTAAGCACTGAGGTTCTAGCTGCTACATATTTAGCATTGAAGTGCTAACTGCTACATGTTTAGCATTGAGGTGCTAGCTGCTACAGGTTTAGCATTGAGGTGCTGGCTGCAATATGTTTAGCATTGAGGTGCTAGCTGCTACAGGTTCAGCACTGAGGGGCTAGCTGCTACATGTTTAACATTGAGCTGCTAGCTGCTACAGGTTTAGCATTGAGGTGCTAGCTGCTATATGTTTAACATTGAGGTGCTAACTGCTACATGTTTAGCATTGAGGTGCTAGCTGCAGCATGTTTAGCATTGAGGTGCTAGCTGCTACAGGTTCAGCACTGAGGTTATAGCTGTTACATGTTTAGCATTGAGGTGCTAGCTGCTACAGGCTTTAACATTGAGGTGCTAGCTGCTACATGTTTAGCATTGAGGTGCTGGCTGCAACAGGTTTAGCATTGAGGTGCTAGCTGCTACATGTTTAGCATTGAAGTGCTAGCTGCTACATGTTAAGCACTGAGGTTCTAGCTGCTACATATTTAGCATTGAAGTGCTAACTGCTACATGTTTAGCATTGAGGTGCTGGCTGCTACAGGTTTAGCATTGAGGTGCTGGCTGCAATATGTTTAGCATTGAGGTGCTAGCTGCTACAGGTTCAGCACTGAGGGGCTAGCTGCTACATGTTTAACATTGAGCTGCTAGCTGCTACAGGTTTAGCATTGAGGTGCTAGCTGCTATATGTTTAACATTGAGGTGCTAACTGCTACATGTTTAGCATTGAGGTGCTAGCTGCAGCATGTTTAGCATTGAGGTGCTAGCTGCTACACGTTCAGCACTGAGGTTATAGCTGTTACATGTTTAGCATTGAGGTGCTAGCTGCTACAGGCTTTAACATTGAGGTGCTAGCTGCTAGATGTTTAGCATTGAGGTGCTAGCTGCCACATGGTTAGCATTGAGGCGCTAGCTGCTACATGTTTAGCATTGAGGTGCTAGCTAATGTTCAAAGAGCTCCGGTGATCCACAAACTCTTTTTCTAACAATTTACACACAACTGGGCTTTAGTTTTCCATCCGGTGTTTTTATATAAACTAAAATTAACACCAGTGTTGGGAACGTTACTTTAAAAAAGTATAGTTATAGTTACTCACTAATTGTTCAAAAAAGTAACTGCGTTAGTAACTGAATTACTATAATATAAGTAACTCATTACTAAGGAAAGTAACTATTTGCGTTACTGTTAAAAAACAAAAAGTTGCTATATGTCAAAGAATTCACATTTTCTAGATGCGTGTGTCGTGAGGTGCTTCATTAAATTTGAGCTGCTTACAACGGATGTGGACAAAGTCTTCACTCCTGGATATAATGAACACTTCACTTGCACGTTCTTGCCTTTGACCACAATTAATTTAAAGTAGTTTTTGTATCGTCACCTTAAAAATGCCAACTTTTCATCAGACTGCTCCACGCTCACCATCTCTGCTGCTTCATCCAATCTGCTGTGTGTGTGTGTGTGTGTGTGTGTGTGTGTGTGTGTGTGTGTGTGTGTGTGTGTGTGTGTGTGTGTGTGTGTGTGTCGCGTGTGCTGGCACGCCGCCTTAGCCAATCATAATCGCTCACCTTGTTTTTAACCCACCTCCTCACAACAGCTGTGTAAGAAGCCAGGGTTGCTTTCGGAACACAGTTTATTCAATCAATGCATGTAACGCACCACATTTAACGTTCAGTAACGATAACAGCGTTGTAACGGCATAAAAAGTAATTAGCTAGATTGGCAGCTAGATTACTGAAAAACAAGCACCATTACCTAACGCCATTATTTTAAATGCAGTTATTCCAAACACTGATTAACACCCACAAAGCACAGCAAGGACTTCTCCTCTGGTTCTTCTGTTTCTTGTTTTGAGGTCTGTGCATCCGTATTATGTATATACCGAAAAAGTTTCCACGCTGTTTGGAGTGCAAATTGTTATTCTAACGCAGGGACTTTGTCATGTCAAACTGCACGTATGCAATAAAGAAACATTTGGTGTTGCTGTCAGTTATTTTTATCAAATTGGATTTTTGCAGCACTTAATTCCTTCAGCATGACAGAGACCATGTCTAATGCTGCAGGTAGTGTCAGCTCCTCTGCTATGATGTTGTTTTTTTCACACTGAGCAATCTGGTATGCTACCTTATCATATGATGCTAACAGTGCTCACTGGTTTACTGAAGTAGCATTCACAAAGCGGGATGATTATTGGCAATATTTGGCATGTTTTCACTGAAAAAACTCAAGCGGCTTATTATCGTGTTTGGGGTGTATTGTCTTTAATTGACGCCCCACTTCCTCCGGTGGGGCCGGATCTGCACTTCTCTGGGATGCCCCGGCATCCCTGCCTTATGGTCTCTAATAGAGCGCACACTCACACACATGAGAGCGCAACTGCCGCCTACAGTAGTGGATGTGCTATTACACTTTACTCTAGTACAGCAAAAAAAAAGCATGTTCCCCAGGGTAGCATGCGTACCCTCAAGGGGGTGCACCCCATTATTTGAGAAGGGCTGAGTTACCACATGTATTTAGTGCAAAAAGATTAACTGCATTATTTTTTTTGTGCACTATTTTTCTGTTATTAATTAATTGCAAATAATGTGTTAAAGTCCCAACACTGCTTATTACATATTCATACCTCAAAGCAACCATGGCATTTAAAATGATGCTTGTCATTTTCACATGGTTTTAAAACAGCAAAGTATAAATCTGTTGAAATGTAATGAGCTGTCATTGTTGTATTATCACTTTAAATGAAAGCAGATGTTTACTCACCAGTTTAACAAACAATTCAAATATATACTCAGCTCAAAGGAATTAAGCTGAATATTAGATTTGCTCCACAAACTTGTCCACCTCATGTACGTTTTTCCAACCCTCAAACTGAACCTTGAGAAAACGAGTCACAGGAAATGATCGTGTAATGAACCCAAAATAAACCACTTGTTGTTCCAGCTGTTGAAAGCTGCAGGTTAGGGTGTGCACGAGCACTGTAGCGAGCACATCATTTTTAATTCTTCAAAGGAGCTTGATTTATATCACACACAAAACTCAATTACAATACATAATTTGTATCACATGCAGAACATTTGCAAACTGCTCATATTTCACTAGAACTCACAGCCACCCACAGAGTCCTTTACTCGCCGCAGGATAAATAAAGGAACAATCGCTAATATTTTTTTTCCACTGACTAATTCCAGAAGAAGAAAAAAAGCTGAAAAAAGAAAACAATTAAAAGTCCCCTTCTCCTTCCCATAGTAGCGATTCCCACGCATTCTTCTGGCAAAGCTCGGCTGATGATCTCCAGAGGCTTTGCTTCTCGAGGAACTTGTCGAGAAAAAAGATCTACATTTCCCAGGGATGAGTGTGGGTGAAAGCGAGAAGGAAACCCAAAGACAGAGGAGAAGTTTGAGCACAAGCCAAATAGTGAGAATTAAAAGTGAAAAGAAGAGTTCATGTATTGACGGGGGATGACGTGGGGTTAAGAGTTTGAAGGACTGGGCTCAGGCTGCGCGGGGATTTAGTGATATTCACACAGAAAAGAATGGGCTCAGCTAAAAGGAAAAATGGCACCTATCTGTCAGGGATGTGGAGCTGACTTTTGTGTGATGAGAGAAATATAGATCCTTTAATGTCACTTCTGTTCTTCAAACTGTGACCCAGTGAACACAAGTGCATTGCTAATCAGGTTAACCCTGTTCTACTGTTTCTACACTGCACACACACTCATGATGTGTGTGTGACAGCAGAGCCAGGCCCACACTGCAGTCAACGTGGCCTGCAGACCCAGCCTGGGGCAAAAGCCTCGACCTCCGCGGCTCGCTGACCTGCAGGGGGACACCTCTCGTGGCATTTTGACATCAGGTTCAGACACAATGGAAACTCTTGCTCCAGCATCTCATAGACTCCTCAACCTGCCACTGTCACCATATTATCCTTATTCAAATCAGGGCTCATTTCCTTTGTTTTTTGATTTGTCGTCGCTGACATTTTCTTGATGGACCGGGTCAGTGTCGTGAGTCGTGGGTCACGAGCTGACAGAAATGTCAGAAGTGGTTTCCTTTGGCTTTTCAGACGTAAACACACACACTGCTGTTTGCTTTAAGCAGGAGATGAACAAATAGATATAAACAAATAAAGAGAATAGTTAAAACGTCTAACAAATAGTAATCGAAACAAATCAAAGGAGGATTTCTGAAGTTCAGATAAGCTGTTCCTTTTACTTTAAGTCTGAGTCAAAGATCAATCACTTGTTTTTTTTTCTGTTGATCTGGGACACATTTTATCTCAAGAGATCTAGAAACTTTACAAGCCCAACAGGAAGTGAAAGCCGTCACACCCATTGAACTAATAATCACTGCGAGACGCCTGTTAGCTGTGGATGCTAACTGCTATTAGCCTAGCTGCGCTCAGTGGAAATGAACTCTATTGTCCAGCAGGTACACAAACTGTATCTAGTTTAAATGCCTTAAACATGCATCAAAAACTACTTGATGGGTCACAAATAGCTAAATAACATTTTTAATTATTTCAATTAAATTGAAAATATTTTAATTTGTGTTTATTGTTTACACATTCTGCAGAAAAAAGGTGAAATTTCTTGTCTTTTAATAAATGTATACTATTAAACAATTTGAGACTGTAAAAATAATTCAATATATACACCTCGTGGGATGCTGACTTTCAAAATAAAATGTGAGTAGGTCAGATCAAAGACTAAATAAACCCCACACAGCATGTTCAAGTCTGTGATAAGTTGTCAGTGTTTGGGCTTCATCAGATTCTCCTGCTGTAACCTGACAATAATCATTCATTCATAGAGGAACACACTTTTCTTCTTCCTCCCCAAATAACCAGAGCCTGCAATGTCATTTTCACTCCACGTTGGGAGAGTTTTTATGTAAAGTCTAGATAATCAAAAATTGTTTCGATTAAGAGACATAATGTGTAGTAATCTTTGACCCTTTCCAACTATCTACTCTTTATGTTTTTAGGCCTTGAAAAAGACAAAAAGTCAAATTGTTCTTGGAAAACAATTGTTAAAAGTAAGCCCACATGCACAAATGTATTCAGAGTGCTTGATAGAACTTGATGATGTTTAGGGTATTTTCCTGTTATGTTTGCTTATTTTCCCTATCATTTTGAGCTTGTATTTATAAGATAAAAAGGCAATTATGAGATTGAAAGTCATAACTATGTGATAGAAAGTCATAACTATGAGATTAAAAAGAAGTCAGAATTATGAGAAAAAAAATCATATTTCACAAATGGAAGCCCATTTCCACCAATGAAAAAAAGAATCACAATGGCAAACCATAACTATGAGATAAAAAGTCATATTTATGAGATAGAAAGTCATAATTATGAGATAATAATGACTTTACTAACTTGCTGAGGTGATTTTTGTTGTTGTTGGTGGAAACAATTATGAGTTTCTATGTCATAATATTACAACTTTCTATCTCATAATTATGACTTACCATAGTGGGTTTTTTTTTTTAGTAGCAGGAATTGGGCTTCCACACACCACATTCAAACAGGTTTATTAATTTTTGATGAGGTAGTAATAGTCTTTATTAAAGTCTGGCAAACACGTTAATCTGCTGTAAATCTTTTGTAAAGAATAAATATTGAAAGTTGTGTAGTTACTTTGTTGGTGGCAGTCACAGAGTGGTGAGTGTCGGTTTGTCTTTATTAAGCAACGAGTGAGTTTAATCAATGTTGTGGAAACTGTATGCTTTCTGTGCTCTAATGTGCTATTAGTGGCCATTCAGAGTGACTGAACAGTTGTCACAGAAAGTGGAGAAACAGCCAGTAATCAATGATAGTTAAGACGTGTAATTTATCACCTTGCCACAGCTGAGGCTTTGCAGAGCGAGTGTTGGGGAAGCCTGGGTGATTCTCACAGGGGTCAGGGTCCAATTACTCTTCATCTACTGCTCCTCATCACCACTGGCACAGGCACTCCTCAATGTGCTGCATTATCTCAGCATATCAATAGAGCAGAATTAAAAGTCATTGATTTTATGCAAGGTTTTTTTTCGTCTCTTTAGGTGAAAAAGACGAAGAATAAACTGCTGGTTTTAAATGGACGTTTTAATGAGATGCAAAAAAAAGGACATCTCTGTATAATCTGCAGTTTTAAGATAGTAACAGAGTTTTGTGAGTAAGTAATTAAATGGTAACAGGTTTAAAAAGTTAGGAAATGTAACAATACTGTTGTCCTCTCCATCTGTATATACTAATTATGACTTTACCATGTCATAGTTATGACTTTCTATCTTTAATTAGGGTTAACTTTCTCATAATCATGACTTTATTTTCTCGTAATTATGGCTTTCTATCTCATAACCACAATTTTCTATCTCATAATCATGACTTTACTATATCATATCTATGACATTCTCTCATCAATCTGAGTTTGTTTATTATAATCTTGACTTTCTTTCTCATAATTCTGACTTTCTCATAATCATGACTTTCTCATAATCATGACTTTCTCATAATCATGACTTTACAGTCTTTTAATCATGACTTACTGTCTCATAATTATGACTTTCTATCTCATCATTCTGAATTTGTTTCTCATAATCTTGACTTTCTTTCTCATAATCACAACTAGATTTCTCATGATCATGGCTTTCTCATAATCATGACTTTCTATCTCATAATTCTGGCTTTCTTTTTCATAATTCTGACTACTTTTCTCATGATCATGACTTTACTATCTAATAACCAAGACTTAATATCTCATAATTACAGCTTTCCTTCTCATAATCATAACCTTCTTTCTTATAATCATGACTGTCTCATAATTGTGACTTTTTTCTTCTCATGATTGATGGTGACATGTTTGGGTGAAAACAAAGAAGGATTCACTGCTGGTTTTAAATGGACATTTTAATCAAATGCAAAAGAAAAACCAGGAAATCTTTGTATTGACAGTAACAGATTTTTGTGAGTTAGAAGTTAAATGGTAACAGGTTTAAAAAGTCATATTTTGTCCTGTTAATTGGTAAGAAACAGTATTGTTGTCCTCTCCATGTGTGAACTATAAGTTAACCTGGAGGTTAAATATAAAACAAGGGACATTCAAAGCGGTCAGTGCTGGATGGAGTTGAAAGGACCACAATAAAAAAAGAGAGAAAAATTTCAATTTCAACAGCATTATTATTTTCATTCATCACGGTGATGCCTTGGCCTCACGCCTTAGTGAGGGATCTATTATACACTCCATTTAGCCTCAGCCATATTAGCTCATATGTTTTCCTGGCTGGCCAAATAAGACTTAAGAGATAAAACAATTTACTGTTCATTATGATCCATGTCAGTGGAATCAATCTATTAACCTGTGTTAACAGGGCGAGCTGCGAGAGCTCATCCGCTGCATTGAAGTAAGAAAATGGATATTTATGTTTTGTATGTCTACCATCGTAAAACCAGCGGACGTTTAATTTTCCCCCACCCACTGGACTGATGGCTTTATTTTTCCGGCGCCCTCCTCGCCTTTAAGCAGCCTCTGACCTGTGAAAGATTCTAACAAATTAGCTTCTATTGTGAAGCCAAAGGTGCCATCAATGAAGATACGCTCCACTGCGCCTAAAGTATGATGGTGGAGAGAGCAGCAGAGCACAGAATTCCGACATGATTGGATTAACCCTTTGCAGGAAATGCACAGATATATATGACTGCTGCTGGTGGTGGAAGTCGGGGTAAAAGGGGCGTGGCCTTTCACCTCATCGACAACTTGCAGGAGCTCCACCCACTTTTTTATCACAAAGCAAATGTAAAATCTTGCTCTGGTATGTTGTTTTATTAGCTTTCATTCAGTATAGACAAGAATTAAAAGAAAATTGAGCAATTATTTATTTGATGGATTTTTTGGTTCAAGAATACAAGGATTTTAATTTGTCATTATCTGCATAACATGTACATAACACGAAATAACGTTCCTAAGTTCCCCATTAGGCCCTAAAAGAAAAAATAGAGTAAAATAAAAATAGTATAAAACAATAAAATAAGAAAACCAGATAAAAAAACAAAACAAAAAAAAACAATAGAAAACCACCAGTAACTTAAATATAATAAATACCAAAATAATACAAATATACATACTATAACACAATAATGTAAAAAAAAAAAAAAACATACAAAAGTGAAAGGCTGAATAAAATGTCTTTGTTTTGAAGAAATCATATTTTATTTTTCCATCATAAAGGGTTCGTTAAATACACTGATGAAACCTGCAGGGTTCAGTTCCTCCAATAACAGTAAGAAGTGGAGCATGAATGTCTAACTCATGAAGTCCACTGGATGTTTGTAAGATTACAGTAAAAATCTTAAATAGTTGAATTACAATCCTTTTATTCCAAAATAACAAAGAGGTATTAGTGATCCCAGCCTCAGTTCAGCTCAAACATGGATTCAGTTAATATTTATAATAACGTCATGACATCAAATTATGAAATCCAAATTTTGGAAGCTAAAAATGCACATTCAGTGCACTCAGTGCCATGGGGAGCAGAGCTTTCAGACGCTCTGCTCTCAAACTCTGGAATTCCATCTATCAGAAACATTGACACCTTACCCATCTTCAAATCCAGTCTCAAACCCCATCTCTTCCAATCAGCCCACTCTCTGTAAATTCTTATCCCTATTTTAAACCTACATTGCTTTTCTTTTCTCTTTTTTGTATTATATTGTTTTCAATGTATTGCACTTGTTTGTATTGTAAAGTGAACTATTATTATTATTATTATTATTATTATTATTATTATTATTATTTAGCTAGCTACATAATGAAAATGAAGTAAAGGCTCTGTTGATGATCACGGGCGACCGTGGCTCAGGTGGTAGAGGGTCGTCTTCTGATCGAGAGGTTGGGGGTTCGATCCCAGTACCTGACTATGTGTCTGACTATGGCAAGACATAAGTTGACCTGTGTGAATGTGAGAGTGATTGGGTGAATGAGCTGATATGTAAAGCGCTTTGAGACTGCTTCAGTGAGGGGATAAAGCGCTATATAAATGAAGTCCATTTACCATTTATCACACTAATGTATTACTCTAACTGTGACGTCTAAATGAGTATGTAGTGCGTTCACATTAGATAGTAAGTAATACCTGCATGTATACTATATGGAAACATTTTGTATGCACACTAGTCATACTCAACCATCCCATGGTGCATTGGGAGCGGAATGTGAAATGGTCCTGGGACTGGCTTTAAGCTAAAAATCAAACAACACCTTTTCAAAATAAAAGCATCACTTCTCGCCTTCCATTATCATTATTATTATTATTATTATTATTATTATTATTATTATTATTATTATTATTATTATTATTATTATTATTATCTTGTTTTGAAGTTAACATGATGTTTCGTCAGTAGCACAATGGAGGGTTTCTGAAAATGTGTGAAATGTGTGAAAAGTGTATACGTGAGTTTTATGGATCAAATGAGCACATGTTGATATTCTACTTGGTCACTTTCTCACTTAAAATGCTTTCAGAATTTTTAAAGGTGGAGAATCAACAAAGATATTTAGCCTCAGTGTGATTCAGGTTTTTATCCCTGTAGGTTCCAAATGCATCTTGGGAAACTTGGAAGTATACTTCATTGGGAACGCTCACAATCCTCATCATACTTAATATATAGTAGACAGTTTATGCTCATTGAGTTTTTAGAGGATAGTACGTTAGTGGGCCATTTACGACACAGCAAAAGACTAGACTCTGGGTGTATCAACTGGGGGTCACCACCTGGAGTCAGAGCTTGTACACGGTAAAGTCAAACTTCCTCTAAAAATGATTTGTTTGATGTCTCATAACAATGATGGCACCTGTGCAGAGCCACGTGTTAGTGGTAAATGAAAGCATTTTAATGGTAAAAACTTTAAGAATGTTCACAAATTACTTACCACTTCTGTGGAACACTGTAATGCAGGCTTTTTCGTTGCTGTTTTTATGATTTTGAAATAAATTAAAAGTGACTTGTTTAAAAACCTTACATCAATCACTTTGAATGCCTTGTTGCTAAAATATGCTTCATAATGTAGCCTTGCTTTTTTGGGCTGATATAAAAATGCTATTCAAAATAATCTTAGCGTTAATAACACAAACTTTATTGCCTTGATTGTAATTTCTCAGAATTTTCAAATGAGAAAGGCAGAGTTTGGAGTTGCCTTGAATGCAGCATCAGTGTTGCAGAAAAGTGCTGAAACGGAGATGTCGGGGTTTTTTTTAACTGGCACACCCAATTTCCTGAGGGCCCACCCACAATCAAAATCTTGGCGCCATTGCGCACAATAAAAATGTCCCCATACAGTATATATTCAGGTATTTATCACCAACTCAATCTTTTCTTACTATCTAATGTGAACGCACATCATTTATACATCACACTTAGTAGTACGTCAGGATGACATCATCAACACTGCCAGTGTCTTTTGACAGATAGATGAATTAAATAAACATTATTTATATTTGAAAAAAGTCTTTGGTTGAATTCTATATTTAACTTATTGTTTAATGGACATTGACTGGGATTCATATACTGTATGAATATATTAATAATGGTTATAATTCATCACAAACAAAGAGTTTGAGTTTAAAATGAAGGTCACGTGTCTTACACAGACAAACTAAAATGTATTTATACTGTATATAGTTTGAGTCAAGACAGATTTGACCTCCTGTGAGAAAGTCCAGGATGACATGAAGAGCAGATGAAGCTTTTAAGGTGAACCACGAGTCCCTGACGGTGTAAAGAGTGTCTCTCACAAAGAGTGGCAGAAAAATGTAGAATTCTGTTAGAAATGCTGCATCGGGTGATGAATCAAAGAGAAGTTTCCATGACTATGAGAACTCCACCGACGCCTGTGTGATTACTGAGCAATCAGGATAGGTAAATATAATTTAATATCAAAATGTTAGCTGACTCCACAGCTGAATGTCAAGTGCTTTAGTCCAGGAAATGCCTGCGCCTCATTGGTTTGGCTGCAGCTGTATAAAGAAAAGAAATAAATAAAGGGGAGAAACGATGGTGCCTTCAGGGGGCTGGGAGTGTGGAGAGGACAATGGGGTCAAAGCAACTTGATTTGTATCTGACGTCCTGTGGGATGAGAGAATACACCAGTCAAATCCAAGTTACCTGGCCTTTGGCTACACCTTTGCTCCGACACAATAAGCTCACATACTGCTGGACGTCTACCCCAGAGGTGAACTGGAGGGAAAGGATAAAAGTGTGTGTGCGAGAGGTTGAAGAGCAGAGAGAACAGGGAAGGAGACGAGCCAAACGGATGGAACAAAAAGGCTTGGAATAGTTTGACATTTTCTTTGCCCTGAATGGAAAACTCTTAGCAAAGTTTTTTTTTTTTTTGTTTTTTTAAAAGGTTTCACAATCGGCAAACAAAGAAAGCTTTAAGAACAGCTCATAAAGGATCCTGTTAATGTGAAATTAACTGGGAGCAATAAACATGAATGGCTGGAGTTTGGATTTATCGTTAGTGTCTTCATCCATGAAAGAATAAGTACGACTTAACCCAAGCTTCCTTACAAAAGTACAAATCTAATTATACCACATTATTCTATTGACTATAAACATCCTTAACAAACTAAATGTACAACAGTCATTCTTGTGTGCACTTTAAACAAAATTATAGTATTAACAACAAAAATTAGAATAGTTGCAAACGTAAGAATGTAATTTTATCTCAAAGTGATCCTGCATTGTTTTTACAAATGTGGCCTAAACTCTTCTAAATGTCCTTATTAGTAGATCTATGTATGTCCAAGAAAACACATTAATTTGCACCATATTTATGTAATAGCCTTTTAAAAATGGGACTACTTTACAGTTTTAGTGTGTTCCTTCATCTTGAAATCACGTGATTGATGATGTCACACGGCCCCGCTGCTTGTAAACATCCCATGGTTTTCTCATGGAGTGAAGCATTCAGCCTGATTTTTAGATCATTCAGCAGCTTTTTAAATCATTTAGTGGCTCTTTTAGTCAAAATGACAACTTGTGCTGCTTTTGGAAAAATTAAAAATATTGACGAAATGAGTCAAACTCATCTGGGAAACGAGCAGTGATTTGATGCAGAAAATGAATGTGATTTGGAAAACGCAGTCATGCATTTCACTCCTAATGTGACATCATCATTAACAGCATGACTCGACATTAGCATTAGCATAGCTCACAATGGTTTCAGTGGAAATCCCACAGCTGAAACAAAAGAAAATGTTCACATATTAGAGAAAAACATTTAATTAAATCTTGTAGGTCAGCAGTTCCCCCAGTTTATCTGCTGCTTTGAAAAATAAAAAACTCTCTTGGTATCATTTACCATATGTTTTTTTCCTCTTTTTGTCTTTTTGTTGTCGCTTGTGTGTTTTTGGTGTCATTTAAATTGTAAATGGACTTGATTTATATAGTGCTTTTATGCCTACACTGAAGTAGTCTTTACAATATCAACTAATTCACTCATTCACACTTCAGTGGTACTGAGCTGTCATGCAAGGTTCTGGTCAACCACTGGGAGCAGCTTAGGGTTCACTGTCTTGCCCAAGGACATTTCGACTAGGAACGGACCCCCAACCTTTCAATCAGAAGATGACCCTTCTACCACCTGAGCCACTGTTGCCCAACTAACCCTAACCCTTCATTTTGTTGTTTTGTTGTTGTTGTTGTTGTTGTCGTCGCTTTGTGTGTTTTTAGAGTCATTTAGTATATTTTCCCCTGGTTTTGTGTGTTTTTGTTGTTGCTCATTCAGTTTTCATGTTGTCGTTTTGTGTGTTTTGTTGTCATTTGCTTGTTTTTTTTGGTGTTGTTTTGTATATTTTTCTGTGATTTTTTTGTTGTTGTTGTTGTCATTCATTGTATTTTTCTGTCATTTTGTGCATTTTTGCACTCAACATTGCATTTACTTACAAAAATGAAAGTAAAGCTGACACTTTCAATAATAGTCTGTTAATAGTCTGTTGTACATAAGGAAGAATAATATACTGGTTATTTTTCTCATTTCTAAATATTTTTTTAAACGTTTACTCGTCTTGATTAGTTGAGATTTATTGGCTATGCAATCATACACATTGATTAGCTTACCATTAAAATACCCTTGTGATTGATTAGATTGATTTTGTTTTTGCAGAGGGTCAATGTGATGAGGTGTGTAACCAATAACAGTGGAGTGTTAATGGAGACGTCTTAGTGACCCCAAAGCCTTTAGGGAATAACCATCACTGTTATTAAAAGGTTTGATTACAGTATCGTTCTTTACATGTTTTAATTGTTTGTTGGTTTTATTATAAATATGTGAATTTCCTGTTCAATCCTTTCAGATCAGGTATTAGTATTGGTTTAGTAACACTTCATCACCCTCAATCTGACAACGTATAGTAACTCAATAGTTCAAACAGAACTTTGGTTTTGACTGCAGAGCCCAAAAGTCCTTATCACAGTTCAAACAGGTTTACATGAAATCCAGGCTCCAGCTCGTAAAGAAAAAGGAGCTTTTGAGTCTGACACGTGTCTCCTGACAATAGAAGGAGAAGCAGATACCGACGCTATCCCAGCATTAGTGTGACATTAATAGGATTGACTCGACATGGATGATACAGGTCTGACTTGGGTGAGAAAACTCGCTGACATGACAGGAAGGTATCGAACCATGTAACTCTCTGAACACAGAGCTTAAGCACACAGAGGAGTGGAGGCGAGTTTTAATGTTGGAGAACAAGAACAGAAAGGACGAGACGCACCAAAGACGAGAAGCGGTTCATCATAGGACGGCCACAGAGAGGGAAAGCTACGATGGGACATGAGCTCTGTGAACCCCAAGGCAGCTACGCTAACCTAGCATCGTCATTGATTTGATTTTATTTATTTAAAAAAGCTAAACTAAACTAAATCATCATGTTTTTAATATTATCGTCTGATATTAGACATAAAAAGTGTTACCGGTCAACATCAGTAAAGTTTTAATTTCACCTATATTGATTAACTGATATGCGCTCTTTTTTCTTCAATTTGTTTTAACATATTAAAAACAAATATGACACTTTTTTCTAATCCTAAAGCTGAATAATTTTGCAAAAATTATTTGTTTTTGTTTATTTCATTCAAGACATTTAAAAACAAATATGTATTTCTCCTCCACATTGAAAAAAGAAAGAAAAACATTAATGTAAAGGAGCAGATAGAATAATAACATCTGCCCCTACATTAAAAACATAATTACATTAGACTAAACAAACTCAAGCTGCAACGCAGTCACGTCTCATTTAAAAAAGATAAATAAAAAAATAAAACACAGCGACACATCTGTCTCATGTTTCATCAGCATAATACATTTGTTTTTGAGCCCATCATTTACATTGTTTACTAAATTGCACCTTCTTTTGTCACTGTTTTCAATTTGGGTTTTTCAAATATACTGTATCTATTCCTCACAAGTTATAATTACTTTTTTTTTTTTTTTTAATATTGTGTTATATTAAAAAAAATAACTCTTAGCACCCGCATCATCAGAAAATCACATAAATGTAGGCTAAACCTATTATTTCTATGGAGAATGATATAATGTAACCTAAAATTATGTCAGCGGGGCAGAGGGTCTATGTGAATATTGGTATAAGTTAATATCAGAAATCAGAAATATAGGCTAGTTTTGGACAATATCAGCTACTATTTAACATCCCTAAATGTAATCAATCTGCTTCACTGATAAAGTAAGAAACCTAAAGGTTCAATATCTTATTATATGGGCAAATTTATAAAATATCAAACATATAATTAACCTGTCCTTTGTACCATAACAGTTTGTCTGTTGATTATTGACACGTTTAGGATCCCATTGAAACTATTATAGAGAAAAAAACATATAGACAAACATGCTCTAGTTTGGGTTGGGTAGGTAGGTTATTGTGGCGTGAACATGGAAAATCACAGCAATAATAGTTATTAAAGTAAAGTGAAGGGGACAAGGTGAAGGTGGGTTAAGGATAAGGATTTCACTACATTTCACTACATTTCTTAAAATGTCCATAATCAGGCAAGGTTTGCATAAATATTATGATGGAAATAAAAAAAAAATAAAAAAAAACACTTATTAACTTGTAAATCTCATACAGGACTATAATAAAACTAAAATAGGAGTTATTTTAATAATTTAAAGTTGCACCACGTGATATTTTGACACTTTAAATAACAGAATAAAGTAACATTTAAAAAGATAAAAAATCAAAGTGTTTATTGAGCACATTCATACTAAGTTGTTACTACATATTTTGTATCTTTTTATGCATTTGAACCTTTTTTTTTTAACTAAAATAAATGCAGTTGGAGATAATATTTAAGGGTCACGTCGTTGACCCAGGTACAGAAAACGTTGATTTTGTTTTTCCATGAGAATCACTAAACAATAGCATTCCAAAGCTGATAAAACACACTATTAAATATTAATAATGCAGCTGTTATACTACATCATCTTCTTCCTTCCACTTCATTTGCTCAATTCATGGCTGACGTCCTATTTTTTTTTTTCTCTCTCCTTTCAGTTTATACACAAAGTAAATTAGTAGGGCAGTAACCAAGGCTGGACTCACCTATTTGTGTGTTTAATTGGCCATGTTGTCGCTGGAGTTAATTGGTTCTCTGAGTCCAGGTAGTTACTAAATGTTTGGCAGCATTAGAACCTCAGCACTTTTCTATTAATGGCGCGTGAAATGAAATGTTTGATACTGCAAATAAAATCAGTGATATTCAAGGATGTTATGGTTGGTAATGTGTTGAAACTGCCATTTAATGGGTCCTGGAAGATTGGGGTAGTGTCAGCCGGAACCGCCCGGGCCCTCTCCTGACATTGCTAGTTGCCTCTCTATTCCCTTAACGACTGTCTACACTGATTACACAGACCCCCCGAAAGCTTAAGGCTGGGGAAACACTCTCTATTAGTAGTCCAATTAGAGTCATTAGCATAGCCCGCTTCATTCTGATGCAGTGATTATGCTGCACAAAATATAAAACCTATACCCAAGAAGGAAAAAAATACCATCCACCAGAATGGGTTGATGGAAAAGTGTGTAGGTTGACAGGGGAAGTGGTAAGAGTGCAAATTTAAGCAAATAGGTTACAGAGTTAGTAATTAAGATCTAATAAATTATGTTTGAGCTAATTTTACATTAGAAAAGCATTTTATCTCCACTATATCAAAGAATTAAGACACATGTTGACTGCTACATGGGAAAATAAGTAAAATGTAATATGAATTACAATATAACTACCTGTTTTTACATTGTCATCACAACTCATAACTCTTACCATTCAAATGCTCATGTACAAATTATTCTGTTCAACTAGAAGAGTATTAATCATATATATATATATATATATATATATATATATATATATATATATATATATATATATATATATACAGAACTAGGTATTTCTCAATCTCTAGAATTATTCATTGAATTTCGAACAGATTTCTGAACTGTTTTTTTTTTTTTTTTTGAAATGTCACACATGTAGCTATGATACAAGGTGCTTGGATATTTTTAAAATGCTGGTTCTATCACTCAACATTTAATCTCCACACCCACATCCTTGAATATTTCAGTTCTTTGGCTACAATAATAATAATAATAATAATAATAATAATAATAATAATAATAATAATAATAATAATAATAATAATAATAATAATAATAATAATAATAATAATAATAATAATACGAGATTATAATTATAAATATAAGAATAGCAACAATACAACAATAATGAGGTAGTATTATACAATAAGAATAATAATTGTCGAATGCAATGTATAGCCTTAAACAATGTTGTCAATAAAAACCTGAGCACATCTGAACGTTTTCTAGGTTCAATCTATCTATCTAGCTATCTATCTATCTATCTATCTATCTATCTGTCTGTCTGTCTATCATGTTTGATGTTTGTTACAAACAAACCCCGTGAAAATTGAGCAATTTATGACAACTTTAATAGTGTAAGCACATTATTTTTTATAGATGTTATGCACTGCGGGAGTGATTGCCACCAGTTCAAGATGGCCACCCTGTAGAAGCACTGTTCTTGTGGGTGGCAGCAGTCGATGCAGTGTCTACGTATTATGATGTCTACGCAAGAAACAGGAGCACCAGAGGAAGTTGTTGCTGTGCTTTGTGGGTATTCATTTTAGTTTAAATAAAAAAACGGATGGAAAACAAAAACCTAGTTTTGTGTAAATTGTTACAGAAAGAGTTTGTGGATCATGGGAGCTATACTCTTCTACTTTGTAGAAAAAGTATTTCAAACTAAATTCATCAGCTTCATCAGTTGCTCTGTTTATTTCATGCCACAGATATTCTAACTATTTTTGCACTGTTCAGTTTCTACTTCTCTTGAATGTTCTGTACTAAGTGCTGTTTTTTTTTTGTTTTATTACACAAAAACACGTGTTTTCAAAAGTTTATAAAAAATCCTGAAAAGTAGATGTAGCTTAGTTAAAAATAAGTTTGTTCTTTGTGAAGAATGCACTCATAATAATCTTTATTCATATTACACATTATGTTAGCACTCAGTGATGGAAATAAACACTATTTAGTTTTTCAAGCTCAGTGTCAAATATTGTTAGGCAATTAATAGATGAATTAATTACTTAGTCTCTAATTATTAGATTACTTTTGAATCATTTAAGGGTGTTTCTGGAGGCCTGTAGAAATGTGAAGCATCATTTAAAAAGTCAAGGAGTCTGATCAAAAACATTCAGTGACTGTATAACATAAAAAGTCACTCTACCTTCACATACACTTTCAGCCCTTGTTTCCTCTCATTTTGTGGTTCTGATGACAGGCAGTGATGAATGGTGGGAACAGGGCGGGGCTGCCTGTGAGATGACAGACAGCCTTTAATGAGAGCAGCTGAGTGACAGGAATAATAATAATAATAATAGCTCCATCTATCTCTGCTATGGTTTCCCTTTCATAAAAACACAGCTGAGAGAAATGTGCGCTGACTTCGATTAATGATTGTTTCTTAAAAACGAGCAAACATGACGTGTAACTTCAATGCTGAAAGAGCAGAAAAATGTTATTTAGTCCATGAAAGATTCTGGCTTCATTCAGCAAAAGTTAAATAACCCTCACCCTTATTGATTTGTTAAAATTATAAAGTGCATTCCTCCTGCTATGTTTGTTACCTCAGTGTTTGTCATGTGCTCACTGCTGCTGCAGGGTTGTATGGCACAAGTATATAATGAGCTGTAACGGTCTTGGCAACAAGCTCTGTGTTGCCAGGCTGGAGAAGGAAAAGTAAGCTCAGGCCCATCTGTCTTAGGATGTTCTTCCTCCGAAAGCGTGAAAGACATCGGAGGCCGTCATGCATGACAGCTGCTGTTAGCTAAAGCGCTAAGACGTCCAGCATCTGATACTAAACGTACACCTTATAGATGACTTACAAACGCAACAATCGTATCTACACTACTGTGTACGAGAAAAGGACAGATATGTATTTCACACGAGAGGTAAGACAATACATTTAGATACACTTTCATTTTATTTATTGCATTTTTTTTTTGGATCAGAAGTTTGTTCCATTTGTAAATGAATGCATTTCTTTGAGGAATTAATCAAACAAGGATCTTTTTGTAGATTTTTTGCTTTTATTTCAGTGTAAAACCAGTTAAGTGACAAATAATTTACAAGAGAAACAGACTTGTAGGAATACTAGTACATGTCAGACTAGGGGTCTCAAACTCATTTTAGTTCAGATGCTAAATACAGACCAATTGTATCTAATGCGGGCCAGATTTTAGCTAAGGAAAAATCTATTTCAACAATAATGTGTCATAGTGTGCACTCCCACATATAAATAATTTATAGTACGGACGACACTAGATATGAGTCACAGCAGGAACTTCACTTTAAATTTCATTGAGTTCTTTCAACAATTTGTGAAAAAACTAAATGACTGCCATCATGCAATAAAATCATGAGAAAAAAAACTCTAAAACTTTGCAGATATTGTGTAGTTTACATGATTTTGTGTATTTGGAGGGTCAACGATATCCAGAGTTGAATTAGTTGGTAATTTACACAATTTTTCATGATATCTCTGTCATTTTTAGTTTGCCTTGCAGGCTGAACTAAATGCTGAAAAGCAGCAGTTCTCCACCTTTTCAGGCTGTGACGCCCATAATAAAAGTTCCAGAGACTGGGGACCTCCACTGTACCTGAAGGTGGTTGAACACAGACACGAACAATGAAGAACAGTCATGTGGAGACAGGGTCATCTATAAGGGGGAATAAAGGGGAGAGATTTTTGGGGCTCATCCATAAAGTCAGTAAAATGATGATCCATTTTTCTATGAATCTGTGATAATAACATTTATTTTTTTGGGGTAATGTAATTTAAAAAGTCGAAACAATTAGTTTAAGCTGGCAAATAAATGGCATGACAAATTGTGAATGTGGTTAAATTAGCAAAAATAAGCATGAAATATGGTGAAAAGAGGATAAAAGTGACAATAATAGGTCAACATAGACTTTTTTCTAATGATATTATAATCAAGCCAAACAAAGAACGGCATTGACAGTTGGTCATGATTTCAATTTGGTTCCGTTAGAGGGCAAAGCGTCAACATGTTTGTGGAGCAGATTTCTTAAAGGTAGGAAACCCTTGAACTTGTGTTTTAAGTGATAAACGTGCAGGTAGGAGCACAGGTCTATTCTGTGATAATTATTCAGTTACAGATGACTGGACCAGATAACCAATGTGCCTTCAAGGGTTATCTGCCAGGCCACCACATTTGGATATATTTTATCAGAGCTAATCTGTTATCTGTTTAGCTAGTGGCTAGCGGCAGAATCAGAACATTGGAGATTTGGAATCAAAAGGCGATTGAGCAAAGTGAAATCAATACATCTTCTGTGCATAACCTTTTGTGTCGCATCTGGTCAATGGTGCTACATTTTCATTGGCTTTCAAATGTTAATAGAGCATTTTGTAAATGACCATCAGAGTTCATGTCAGAGAAACGTCTGGCTTTGTTTGAATTAAGGAAATGTCAATTATGCCAGAACGAATACTGTCATCAAGACCCAATATTACAATATATATCAATGAAACACATGTGGAAGGAGTTAAAGGTTGAGGAATAGAAAATTAGATTACTTACATTATCGCTAATATGAACCATTTGTAAACCTTTTTGATTTGGACAAGTTATTGTTTTTTTTTAGAAAACACCTTCAGTTTGTGAGAAAAAACAGATAAAATACATAAATATCCTTTTTGGCCAATTATGCCTTTGAAGGTGGAACCTCTTTAGAAAGAGGCTTTTAGATTGATCATATTATCTGTAGGTTCTAAAACAAGAATGGTTCCTGACCTCGTCATCCATGCGAATCCATTATCTTAAACTATCGCAGTAATCCTGGCTTTGGGTGGGGAGAGGAGGAAGCCAGAATCAAGCCTAATAGATAGCAAATAAGATTAATCTATGATCTAAGTGCCGATTACACTTGGACCTGCCCTTGAACACTCAGGTGTAACCTTGAGATCTGCATCCACTCTCAGCTGGCAATTGGATTGAAAGTCCCAGAAGGAACCCGGGGTGGTGCGGGGGAGCACTTTGCCAAGACCTTACCCCCCCCCCAGGAGATCAGAGGCCGAGCAGCTTAACCCTCACCAAACCCAAGGTGTTAAATATAATGGATAATGGCTGCTTATGGAACCCATCACCTTTTAATAAAAGCTCTGTCCATCATTTCAACCTGGAATATGTTACGTAAATGTGTTGTTTTGTTACGTTTGTTTCAAAACAAGGATATTATAATTCACAACAATCAAACAGAGATTAACACTATCACTTGCATATTAATCTATTTTAAAGAGGATGCCTGGATGTGCAGCCTCGCCTCGGTTCTGAATAATTGTTTAGTGATGGACTCCAAGTGTTTAACATATGGAGATCAATATTTTAGGCTTTCACTCAAGGTTTTGATCAGCAACAGAAACGCGGCGGCGCAGACAAACACAGATCGATGCGTCTCCCCCCACCCCCACCCCCCTCCCCGTTTGACTATTTGATTAATCTGTGTGGCGGCGGCGAAGAGAGAGAGAGAGCACCGGCGTACAACAGCTGATAGTTTCATGCCATTAGGATGGCTGGAGTAATGAAATTTCATTTAATTTTTCAGGAAGAGAGTGCTAATGTTAAAAAGCTTTTGGTGATAGAAATAGTCTTGAGAGATGTGAAGGAAAGCCTTAAGTAATTACTCCGTGTATCTCAGGCTGTCATGATGGAATATTTACATTCGTGTCAGGGAGGTCCTCTGAGTAATTCAATTAGTTATGTGGCTCAGCTCTTTATTCTCACATTTTTCTGGCCTTTTGTGAAGGAAAAAAGACTAATATGTGGACAAAGCCACTTTTCTTCATGATGGAATTGTTTTGCAGTGAACGACTCTTATTTTGAAGCATATCAAGCGTGGTCCACACTTAATTCAGCTGTTCAACCTTTGTCTCTGTTTAACAGGCAACAGAGAAAACAGGAGGGCTTCACAGGTATGGAAACGTGCTTTCACCTTTATGGAACGATGTTTGAGCATAAATATGATATCAGTGATATCAACCATAGTTAAAGTTTACAAGTGCTGAAGTTAGGTGTACTCGTGCAAAATCAACTACTACAATCTATAATGGGGAATAAAGGGGAAAGCTTTTTAGGGCCCATCCATAAAGTCAACAAAATGATGGTCCATTGTTCTATGGATCTGTGATAACCACATATATTTATTGATCTGAATAAGATCCACTGTTATCCACGAAGTTTAGTATTATTTGGACCATAGTATAGAGAGATATATAGATATATAGTATATATAGAGAGTTAGAGAGTGGCCAGAAAGGGACAGAAAAAGTGATAAAAAAAGTGACAGTCTAGTACTAGTTAACTAGACAGAAAAATTGTTCATCACATGTTTACTAGTAATTAACAAATCAGAATACTAGTGGACATCTGTGTGAAACTAGTTAACTAGTAAATTGTTTTGGCTGCTCAGCATGTAAACTTGTAAAACTGTAGCATACAACTAGTTAACTAGTCGAAAGCAGATTTCCACTAATATGCTGTTTTGTCCTCAACTAGTTTACTAGTACCACACAAAGTTTTCCACTAGTTTACTACTGAGGCCAAAAACACTCCTGCTAGTTTAACTAGTGGACAATGAGGCACTTACTAGTTTACTTGTAAACTGTACGGGGCTTTACTAGTACATTAAAAACATTTCCTACTAGTGTGACTATTTTAGCATTTACTAGTTAAGTAGTAAATATTTCTGAGCCTAACTAGTTAACTAGTTGGGTTTGAGATACTCCAACTACTGTGACTGGGTGACACGGTTTCGCTTACTAGTTACCTAGAACACTGAAATAATTCTTTACTAGTACTAGTACTAGTATAGTTACCTAATAATGATTTATGTCTTACTAGTTAACTAGTAAGACAAAAACAGATATGAACTAGTTAGCTTGTTTAAATCATTTTAACCAACTAGTTGACTAGTGTTCAATATGTAAATGAGGTGGGTGGGGTTTTAACAAAATTCTGGGACCTGATTTGATGTTATTTTTTATTTTATTTTGAAAGCCTATTGGAAGCCTAGCTCTTCACTTATTTCCCACCTTCTCATTATCATTTTACTAGTGACATTTTAGCTCTAACTAGTCTACTACTAAAACATGTAAGTCTCACTAGTTAACTAGTATGACTCGTAAAATTAATGCAAGTGCAACTAGTTAACTAGTGAACATTTAGAGCCTCACTAGTTCACTAGTATGACTCACAAAGCCATCTCTAGTATAACTAGTGAACCTTTTTGCTTTTACTAGTTAACTTGTAAAATCTGTGTATCCCAACTAGTTAACTATTAAGATTAAAAATAGTCAAACTAATTTAATTAGCAGACATCGTGGCTTTTACTAGTTAACTAGTAAACACAAAATGTATGTTACTAGTTAACTAGTGAATATTTAGCACCTTACCAGTTAACATGTAGGGTGTTTTTTTTCTCTACTATTTTACTAGTACATGTTTCAGTGTTCTACTAGTAAACTAGTGCAGTTGAAGACATCACTAGTACAGGAGACTGAGCTTTGATATCAAAGATATCTAATATATGTTCAATCGGCTTTCCATACGAACCTGTGTAGTAGTAGAATATTTCTGCTTAGTAAGGTCTACAAAAACCTTTACCAGTAAAACTTTTTTGTTTACTAGCACTACAAGTGCACCTAAAATATCTCACTAGTAGTACTAGAAGACTTAATGCACACGAAGTAGGAAAGATTAGAACCAAATTCAGCTCCCTGATTGGTTGGGATACTCTTGAAAACCAATGGCCTAAATTCACTTTTCTTGCCCACTTATTAGCAAATGATGCTAACTTGTTTCACCTTTTACTTCACTAGCAAAGTTGTGCACTAGTAAACCTAAACTGAGCACCAGTAGAGTTTAATAATGGCTAATTTCACTGAGATCACATTTTTGATCAAACCGTCAGACTTCAGAGCAAAAACTCCTGAAAACACGTGAACCTACAACAATAAGTATCATCTCTGTGTGAAAGAGAAGCAGCTGACAAGAACGGGAGTTAACGGGATAAATAGCGAGCTGAAATAATGAACGTTGTGTAGTGCAGTGTGGAGAGAAGGTTAAGCAGAAAGCCGTTCCACTTTATGTTCCAAGGGTACAGGCTTCACGGAGGTGTTAAAAAGGTCTTCAGAACAAAATAATCATAAATCGTGGTGGCTGTGTGAGGCGGCTGACGTCTCTATCGGGCACATCAGCATCCTTTCTCACTCCATTCCAGCCTTACCAAGACAGATGTGTGAAAGGGCCTGGAAATGTATCTGACCGCTGGCTTCCTCTAATGAATAACTTCCACTTTAGCTGCTGCAATGTAAGCAGAAAATCCACCATCGCAGACTCTCGCTGCTCCGTCGTGAATCTACGCCGACAGCCGACATAATATAAAGGCGACAACACTTGTATGACTTCCATTTTCTTTGCTTTCTATTGATTTTCAGTTAATAACGAAGGAAAATACTAAACGTCTGAGCTGAGTACCTAATAAATCCTGTCTGAGCTATTTTATTGAGGCGAATTTAATAAAAGCATGGGCTCGGCGTGGGGATTTGTCTCAGCGAGGCTAGACGGAGGAAAGAGATGAGATGGGAAGGGTGAACCTAAATGCTAAAAAGGATCTCAGCCTAAATACCACACTGGTGTGTTTAAACTCCTCACTAAACGGAAATGTCTTTAGAATTAAATGTAAAGCTGGCTAAGGTCAAGTTTGGAGGCTGTCGGGTGGAATGTTTCCTGCGACACACACAATGTCCATACCAAGTCCTTGAGGCTTTAGACGTATAGAAGGTAATTATTTCGTTGTGAGTTATGAATAAAATGACTGATTATAGAAACTAAATGGTTAAAATAAAAGAAGAATTCTGCCCTGAGGGGGAATCATGTCAACCACTGCATAATGTTTCCCTCACAAAGATAAAAACATTTAATTACCTAAGACGTCCGTGTATTTAAAATAAAAATGTCTTTTTAATTTACATCAAAAGGTTAAAAAAAAGTCCTGTTTTCACCCTGGAGTCAAAATAAAGTAGAGACATGTAGAGCAGGAGGATGAAGCTTCTGTGATTTCACTCAGTTCATGTTGACGGTTTAACGAGCCAAAGGTTGATATGAAGGCTAATTACGTCTCTCTGAGAGATCATCATCATCATCATAGGCTCTAAACAAAAATAACACAAGATAAAACATCCTTGCTTCACATTCTGGTTCATTACTTGTGCTTATGTCAGTGTTACTGACCCCGACATCTAATGGTTAAAAATCACACAATCACAGCCCCAATGTTGGGAGTTCCAGAGGTGAAAGTAACAAATTACAAATACTCATGTAACTGTAAGTGAGTCACTTTAATGGATACTATTTCCAAATCAGTAATTTTACTTGTACTTTCGTACGTTTTAACCCTCTTATTATCCTTTGGGTCAATTTGACCCAATTATATGTTTATCATTCATTCATTTATTTATTATTTTGAGCAATTTAATACAAACACAAAAGCTTTTACCTATATTTCCATATGCAGTCTACCTGGCTAATATACATGATATGTATTAACATAAATACTGTAGATAAACATAAATAAATACACTGCTCAAAGACTGGGATGAAGTAGCACTTATTATCTCCCACCCCCATTTTTAATTCAGTTTTTAAAACTTTGTTAAATGTGATTGCTCTTCCTTAGCTTTCTACTTTGAGAACATAGATTGTTTTTACATTGATTTAAACATGTAAAAACATTTGCATCGCTTGTGTTCATCCATATTGTAACCATATTGTAAGAGGTTTTAGGGCGGTTTTGAAGTTGTTGCTCCAAACTGTTACACAATAAAAGAGGTATGGTTGTATCAAAGCACAATAAAGTAAATAAAGTGAATTGTGATTTAGAATACTAATAGGTTACTTATTTTTGCATCATATTTAATGACTTTTCCTAATTTGATGAAATTGATCAAGCATAACATTTTCATGATATGTTTTCAATGTGCACCCCAAAACATTTGAATGAAACATTTTCAAGATACACTGACTCTAAAAGTGAAAGTATATCCTGATGGTGGCGCAAGATAACCCCAAGGATAAAATGTATTAATAATAGTTTAGGATAATTCGAGGGTTAAAAGAAGTAAAGTGATTAATTACATTTCTCCATCCAACCGTTAATGAGTAAATTATAATTTGTTGTTGACATTGTGAAGCTCCAAAAAACTGAAATGACCAAACAACAACCAAATGCATCAAATCATAATCGACCAATTAGATTAAAATGTAATGCACGGTGCAAAACAGCATTAAATAGATGTTATTTTTAAGTTTTAGAGTTCATAAATGTATCCATACTTTGAATTGAATTCATTGGCGTTATTTTATTTTTAAAATAATTATACATTTTGACAAACCTTTCATTTTATACAGATGCCTTTGTGAAAAAAAATTAAGTTCCAATTGTGCAAGTTTTGGTTTCTTACTTTTTAAGTTTATACATGAGATGTTTACTGTATGCAAGGGAACCGTGGCAGGATTTATTACCAACAATAAATGTGGGGGTGAAAGTAACTAGTATCTTTCACTTAAAGTACTATTTAATTGAGCTACTTTTTACTTATACCTGAGTATTTTATGTGTGATTTACTTGTACTTGAGTACAATGTCAACCAAGTAACGTAGGATATATCAGTACTCTGTACACATCTTTACACATTATATCTAATCTTTTAATTTCTACAATATTCTGCAATAGTTTTTAGTTGAATAAATAATGTATAAGTGGCATCAATATATCCTTTATTAATAACTCTAATAGCTTTCTTTTGTAAATTTACTAATGTATCTTTGGCATAATCAAAAAACAATATATCAAATATAAGCAGTTTTTGTTTAGTAAGTTTTATACATTCTAACTAAAGATTTTGACACTTTACTTTTAATATACTCAATATAGGCTTTAGAACAGCATTTTTACTATCTACAACGAGACATAAAAATGCTGCTTCATAAACATTTCACGTTTCAGATATAGTTTGCATTTTCAACATTTTTATTGCCTTAGTTTCATTTAAAGATTTTTTTTGGTTTCTTTGCTCATATTTAAAAACAGATTTTGGTTTGGTTTGTCCCATTAAAAAAAAAAAAAAAAACACGTAACAAAGCAGCGCTCTACTCCTTTAAATCTGTACGACATCATCAATATTAACACGTTATATAGTCTACAAAGATGCTCTCCAAGTTAATAACCAATTACAAGCTTTACATTAGTTTTCAGCCACTCACAGGTTGCCAGAAAAGGCTTTTATTACAGCTTATAAAGCCCCAAAGCTCTGACGTAGGTTACTATGAGAGTAATGATGTTGCTCGCTCTTATTTTCTCATTTGTTGTCCCTGCGGCTGCTGAGCGCGAGAAGAGAGACACAGAAAAAGAAAGAGAGAGGTCAGAGTTATACATGCAGTTATTATTGGACATGATCAAAATATGAATAAAGGAACAATCATATTTATTATCACAGTATTTCCTTTGATTACAATTAAACAAAAAAACTGTTAAGAAGTTGAAATTATGTGTGATGCTTAATGGACATAACAAGGTTTAACATCTCCAGTTTGGAGTTTTTCCGCCCCAAGGTAGGGCCCATATCAAATCAATATTATGATATCTCATAATTGTGACTTAAGAATTTGAATATTATTATTATTATTATTATTATTATTATTATTATTATTATTATTATTATTATTATTATTATTATTATTATTATTATTATTATTATTATTTATTTTGTAGTTTCTTTTTTTCAACTGGTACAAATGGGCTTCCAAATCATATCAAATAAACTGTATTTATATAGGACAAATTACAACAAAGTCATCTCAATACACTTAACGAAATATGAAATTCATAGTATAAAGAAAGAACCCAACAAGATCCACATGAACAAGGTTTTAGCAACAGTGGGAAGAAAAAACTCCCTTTTAACAGGAAGAAATCTCCAGCAGAACCAGGTTCAAAGGTGGCAGCCATCTGCGTTGACTGGTTGGGGTTAGTGGATAGAGATATAGAACATCAGAGTGTCCCAGACTAGCCAAACCACAAACCACCAATCAGGAATTGCTCTAGCCTCAGACACCTGAGACAGAAAAGAGAGAGAAGGGTGAGGAGAAGGCACAAACTGCAGAAAAAACATGATACAGGAATACAATTGAATGGGAATGAATATAGAGTGGATATCAGTGTAAATGGTTTGTAAGCAGTGTGAGCAGTATGATGGGTTAGGTTATGTGTAGATGGTCGATTGTGTTTGAATATAGTGTTGGTGTTTTACTATACAATCTTAGTTTTTAGTTTCTATTTTTAGGTTTGTTCCTAGTGGTTAAGTTAACGCTATTATATGGTATATGCTGTAGAGTAGGGCCGGGAAAACGTGTCGACATAATCGATGACGTCGACGCAAAAAATACGTTGACTCAAAATACGGGCGCTGGTAAATCGCCTGACCAAAACAAAGATGGCGGCGCTGGAGAATAAGTAATGCGAGTGGCTCCACCGAGTTTCAAAAGTACAAGGCAGTGAAGACACGCACTTATCTGTCGAAGGCAGCTGTTCCCAGTAACTCTCGTCCTTTAGTCCGGGTGTGACCATAGGGCATCGCGTCGACGTGACAAGGAGGAAATATCCACCTTGACATCAGCAGCAGCATGCACGCACGCAAACACACACACGCTTCTTAAGGTTTTTTTTTTTTTTTTTTTTTATTGACTCTTACCTCTGACCCAAAATGCATTATTTTGTACTTTTATATTCTTACTGGAACTTTATTTTGGAATTTTGAGTTGAAGAGCAATACACATATATTTCAATGTTGAAGGAGCAGTCTGCAATTCTTATAAAAGTGACTTTTTGTCATATTTACTAAAGTTGTCACTATGTAAGGACAGCTTTAAATCAAAATAGTCGTTTGTGTGAAAAAACAGGCTCATTGAGTCCCCCTGTTGCTCCTGCAGTCTTTGGCAGATTGCCAGAATGCACCGCGACCGAGCAAAAAGAACCATAGCCAGGATTTTGTATGAAATTACTATTGAATTCCCACATGCCTTTAGAACATTAAAGGTACGTTCATGGTCCGTATCGATTGATGTCGGGTGTTATCTTTGTCCCTACATGTAACACTATTTTAGTGACAGTTGCTGGCAGCATGGGTAGCATTTGATTAGGTTTGTTTAAGATAGTGTGATCTGTAGCACCTGGAATACAGTGTGTGATGGCATTAAATCATCTAATAGTTCTCATTATTGAATCGCCAATAATGAGTGTAGTTTGCAGTAAGAGAGTGTTAGGAGTGAGTGTGCGCCTGTTATACTGACTGGGATTGTGTGGCGGGTGGATCATAGCTGGCTGTGGTGGTGTTTCCGTCCTCATAGTTGACTGGTGTTGGGTCGTCTGTGTGGGAACATCTGGTGGTTTTTAGGTCGCTGAAAGCTGCAGTAAAGTCTCTGTTATCAGCTCCAGTAGACATTGAATTGGCTCTGCTTCTAACAACAAGGGGTGATCCTCCGTCATCAGCTGGCATTGAAGCGGTGCAGCAGTAGTATGTCTCTGGACTGCAACTTTGAGGAGATTTTGACGGGCTACAGAGGAGGCTTTTACCTGTGGGAATGTAATCCATGCGGTGATAGAGGCGTTTTCCTGGCGGTTCTTTTCATACGGCCTAATTGGACTGAGTTTGTCCTTGTTTTCCTATGAGAGGGGCTTCAAAACCATTGTGGAGAGTAAGCTGAGGAGGGACGCCATTTTCCATGTTATTCTGATGCCCACGTCCGCGGATGACAACCTCAGCCCACGATGGCAGGCGTGGTGTGAAACAGGACAGCCCTGGACCCGAATTCTCCCAGGGAACTGTGTCGTTGTCACATGGCGTACTATGGAGGAAGGATGACAGCGCTACTGACTGCTGTGCATTCGTGTCTATGTACTTAGTGGATAGCTCATCTTTATTTTTTAGCTTGTTAGAAAGGCGACTCTCTTCCCGTAGTTTGGTAATTTCTTTGTTGGCGTTTAGTAGTAAAAAGTCTTTCTCTGATGCATCTAGAAACAGGTAGGTTTCATTACCAAGGGCTTATTAATATATTAATCAAAGCAAGCATAGCATTATTTCAGGCAGTCCTTCGAAGTCAAGCCAGTTTAACCTCAGATTAAGGCATCTGATTTTAAACACACCTTCAATCTACCAACAGCCCAGGCCAAAGCAAAGAGGATACACTATTTAAACCATGATGGCTGCCTTCATGCTTCCTCAGCAAACGTCTTGCAACCCACCTCCATCCCAACTCCTCCAGGTCAGTATGTATCCAACTAAATAGGTGTCATTTTGTTGTCATTAACATCTGCTCTGCTCTGTTCTGGGGGTTTTCTGCAAATCACTCTGCTTGCTTTAGCCCCATGAATGCTTATTGAAGGGCAGGGATGAGTGCTCTCCCTGCCTCTGGCTTTCCACTTAAGTACGTGGAAGGGCAAGGAGGTCCCGGAAAAGACCCATACGGCCAAATGTAGGCTTGCATTCGATAAATAATTTATTTTGACTAAAGAAGTCTTGACTGAAATAAACAAAGTGCCTGATATAAAAACTTGGTCAACAATTTTCTGAAAATTGTTTTCTGAAGGCAATTATCTCTGGGGTCAGTTTGACTCCAAATGGTAAATTTACTTGGTAATATTTGAGGATAATAGGAGGGTTAATAAATGATCACATTATTTTTTTATTTTGTTTTCATGGTGGGATTAAAGAAACCCATTGTACGCAAAATACTACTTTTGTTCCATTAATAAACACAGACGATGTGAACTGTGTTAACTGTGTGAACCTAAGTCTGATTTCTGCTCCTTTTTTTCAAGGTGGAGCCATTGAAAAACTCCCTGAGTTGTAGCAACATTTCTCACCATTGAAACCCAGAGCAGGAGATTAACAAACAATTGATTCAAGGGAAGAGGGAAGGTATGCAGATGTGATAACCTGCACAGGTCAAGCATCAACATCTATGACTGATTTTCTAATGTTAATACAGTACATGCCATGTGAAAAGAAACCAGAGTTTGTTTATATCTACAAATATTTAATCAAAAACAGTTACAAAGTAACACAACCTGTTAAGCGCTCTCTGACTTTTTTATCATAACAGCAATGGAAATGATAAAACGGTGTTAAGGCTGGGGTTTGTAGAATCGTGAGGCGGTCGTCCCTCCCCTTCTGAAAAATGCTCTGCGTGCACGTGCATACTGTGGAACTCTTTGTGACTGTTTTCTATATAGAGACTAGTAACAAATGTAGGAACGGTCACAGCTGCTCCTTAAACACAAGCAGCCGAGCAGCAGCTGATATCAGATGATCAGAGCAGACACACTCCGTCCACAGATTAATTGGGTCTGTTATTTCCACCTAAAATAATCTTTAATAAGCTATTTATTCCATTTGTTTTCAATCTCTCTCTTTGACTCGGGGTGGACTGCGCTGATTGAAAGCAGATCGTTCGCAGTTTGCTGCACACAGCGACTCCACGGACACTGTTCCCCCTTAACACATTTGTGCATTTATTCTGTTGCTTCCCCACGTCGGTCTTCCTTTTTCGTCTAGATTTTCTGTGTAACCGCTGTTCCAAACCCAAATTAGAGACTTCAGCTGGAATATAAAGCCCTAGGACTGTCCCTACGAGCAGCTCAGGAACACGCATCAAGTTTTGACAAGCAGCTCGAGCAGCCAATAGTAATGCTTAAAACAGCTCATGGGATCGCCCTGTTGGTAGAAAGATATCTGATCCACGCTCCTGTTATTTCTAAAGCTCATTTACAGAGCCAGGATAAGGAGGAGATATTCACTCTAATTCACATTCATAACACTTTTGATTACAATATGCATTACATTATAATAAGATGATTATGGATTTTTGACCAAATAAAACTTACAAACCGCAGCTTTAAAGGAGACATATCATGCATTTAAGTCCTTCCTTTTTTACATATAAATAATACAGTTGTGGTCTATATAAAGCGGAACTGCTATGCTTGGGTCTGAATTCCTCATTATTATAGCTCCACAGACCCCTTTTCTACCCCTTTTCTGATGTGCTTCTGAGAGCAACTCGTTTTGGTGTGGTCTCTTTAAATGCAAATGAGACACTTCATACCCCGCCTCCTCTCCAGGTTGCAGAGGTGACACTCGGTTCAACTCCACCCTGCTCGGCCATTTTTGTAGTTTGATAGAAGAGATATGGCTATGTAGCGGCGCATAAACTTTTTATTCAGAGGTTATTTACAAAATGTCAACAACAGAATATTTGTCCATCCAGCCTTACATGTTCCAGCCAGAGTCTGACCCAGCGGAGCGAGATGAAAATGAAGATGATCAACCAGCAGAACCCTAAAAGTGAGCTAACACAAGCACTGAGCTAACGCTAGCGCCAAGCTAACGTCACGAAATGCTTTTTAATACAGTCTTCTCGGAGACAAAAACGGCAAAATGAAATGACTAATGAAAACTTTAGACTTAAATTAAATCACGTAGGCCATATCATCAAGGATCTAAAACGAGCACACAGCGCTAACATATGAAGACGGTGCAACTGCTAATGCTAACAAAACAATGACAGGGACGTCTTATCATCACACTTTTTAGCGTTATTTACAGCTGATCGAAGTGCTCTGTTTGTCGTCTCCAAAGATAGAAGGAATTGACCCCTCAATCAGACAAAGTCTTTCGGCAAATCCTTCTTTATACTGGCAGAGGTTGCTGAAGCAGTCATCCTTGAAGTGCTTTGCGCACACAAAAATGACCTTACCCACAGATGTGGGTACATTTCCGTGAAAAATAAAACTCAACCAGGCACTTCAAAAAGGTTCTGATGCTGGGAGACGGTGTAATGAAGCGTGTGGGTTTCTACATCCAACAACCGAACATTTTGATTTCTCCTCTCGTAACTTCTGCATCCTGGAGCTTGGACTACAAAATAAAAGTGAGAAATAAAAATGGTGGCTTGCTCAAAGTGTTGGGCCTGGAGTTGATGTACTAATTTGGCAGTTCTGCTGCAAATACTGTGACGTTGTTGTTCAAAAAACGTAATAGAGAATCGAAAAATCGAAACAAATTGAAAAATATGACCAAAACAGAATATAGAGATATCAACGGAGCACCTGAAGAGACTAATTTGAACTTTTCTGTACTTCTAAACATTCTAAATATACAACAAAATGCATTTAAGGGCTAAAAAAGTGGATTTAGCATGATATGTTCCCTTTAAGTAGGGCTTTTCCAACAGTAAACAGAATAGAATAATAATTTAAAAAAGTTAGAAATTAGGTTTAAAAGTATAGAGCAGGATTTTCCCAAAATTTAGAAAAAAAACACCCTCTCCACTTTTTGAAAAAATGCATATGTGCAACACTCTACCTCCTCCTAAGAGGGAACGCCTAATAGACGAGTGTGAGAGAGCGTGCACAAACCCAGTTTTCCCTGTGCACCGCTCTGTTTACAAGTTGTTGTCGGCATCGCTCATACTTGTATAAGCTTGTAAGCTTACGTACTCGGTGAGAACGGCGAGTTTCAATAAATGGCTGAAACCGTAGCTCATGAGACACATAAACACTTGTAAAGGTGCGTTCACACCAAACGCGACTGTAGCAACTGCAGTCACTTCAATCGCCTGTAATGAGACCCTTGAACATTTTTGGTCACTTCATCACTTCATCGCTCCAGTGACATGATGACCAGGGAACAGTGTGTGTCTGCAGCTGACAGAGGAGAGAGAGAGTTGATCACATCTTCTCCGGCCATATCACAGACAGCTCCGCTTTTATGTCTTTCAAAAAATTTCAGAATTTTTTTAGACCAAAATGTGTGGGATGTCCTGAATATTTGTTGAAATGACATGGAATGACTCTAAGTGGTTCTGTTTCTTTCTCCATTAAGTCGTTATTTTATACAAATTACTGTAGACTTATATAAAACTACTTATATTTAAGTTATATTTAGAAAATGTTGTAAGTGAAAACACATCATCACTATCACCACAAACCTATAAGCTTTTAAATGAAGCTTGTGATGACAAGGTGTTAAAGACTTATTTACATGTTTTACTTTATTTCACATATCTGCTGTATCTTTGTTAGAGAATATCTAGCATACTTACTACTCCTCTGTAATTGAGTGCAGACACATTCATTATCCAAGACGTGAGCATTGGTTACAACAACCTTATGGGAGCTGCTAACATATGCTAATACGCTGTGACTGCATTAACGTAATATATTGACAAGTAGATGAGTCCCAACCACCTTCACACACCAACATTAGCATTAGCCTAATGCATGAAGACTCATTTGCTTGATTGGAGCCACTTTTCATGTCGTCGAGATCTTCTGGATCTCAGAGGAACTCTTTTAATTTTCTCATGATCTCCTCTTAAGGTGTGAAATAATCACTTCTTAACATTGAAGACGCTTGAGTGTCACTTCACATAAAAGATGTACGTTTGTATTTAGAAATAATATTTGGACAAGGTTTTTATTAAATCTGTTTAACATTTGCTTCCTCGTGTACAGAATGACACTTTTGCACTTTAAAAGGTTGTTATTAAAGCAGTGGAAACACTCCTTTCATTAATTCAATTCAATTTAACTTTATTTATATAGCGCAAATTACAACAAAGTCAATGAAGCAGGGTTGGGGTGAATTACAATTCAAAAAATAGTTGATAATTAAATACAATTATTATATAATTAAAATTGTAGAAACTAATGTTGCTGTTGTAATCATAACTGAATTGTAACTGAGTTCAGAGAATTGACTTTGTAATTGTAATTGTCATGGAAATTTGATAAAACAGGTTTTAATTATGATTCAATTAAACGTAAACCTGCGGAACCATGTAACAGTTCTGTCTTACACACACGTAGTTAATAATTATTAAAACGTGTTTCAGATCAACTTTTCCCACCACCCGTCACTTCTCTTCAGGATAATTTTATCATTTTTAAAATATTTGAAATTGAGCGATATACTGTCATAAAAAAGACTCAGACCAGGGTTAGGGTCAATACATTTTTCAATTAAAACTACAAGCAGTGATAACGGGCCTTCGCAATTGTCTTCCCACCGGCCGCATTCAAAGTCCAACTTCATTCCATACAGCACAAGGTCTTGTTGCGGAGATGAGCATTTGTCTCCTGTGAATGTCTGTGTGGTGAAAATGATTATGTTTCATAAAATGTCATTATGCTCTAGAACAGAGATTTTCAAAGTATGAGTCATGCCTCCGCTGTGGGGTGCCAGAGTTCTTCAGGGGAGATGCGGCTTACGAGAATAAAAAAAAAAACGGAAGAAATTGTGGTATTCTTTCTCAAAAAAAGCAGAAGAAGAAAGGGGGAGAGTGTCTGTAATTGCTTGTATTCAGGTATTTCTGAGGCTTTTTATCTCTTTTTCCTCAGCCTATCTGGTTAAAGTGTTGTGTCTATGGGGTATTTCTCAAGCTTCCGACCACAGGTGTAAGTGTGCATAGGCATGACAAATATATTTAAATTGTCAAAGCAAGTGTTACATTGAACACTATACACACAAAAAGACATTAAAGAAGCATCACTGACATAGCACAAAATAACAGAGGGATGAAAATGTATTTTTTCATCCCTCTGTGTCTTCATGTTTGTCTCTGTGTCCCGGTTCTCTGTCTGTCTTACGCTTGCGTTGCTTGTGTGTGTGTGTGTGTGTGTGTGTGTGTGTGTGTGTGTGTGTGTGTGTGTGTGTGTGTGTGTGTGTGTGTGTGTGTGTGTGTGTGTGTGTGTGTGTGTGTGTGTGTGTGTGTGTGTGTGTGTGTGTGTGTGTGTGTGACAATGAGGACCAGTTTGTGGATGGGTGAGTCACACGAGCATTCCCTTTTAAGAATGTAGCATAACCGCTGGGAAAATACTGACCAAACTTTGCTACATTAGGGTCAAGTACCTAATTAACAAGATTTTTAAACCTCAAATAAATTGAACAAACCAATGAGGAGATGAAATGCTTTTTAGCTGTGCTTAAGAAGACAGGACGTGATCACAGATGACTTATGTTTTGTAAAATCTTCATAAAAATTCAACCATTTGTGTTGTTGTTGGTTAGCTACTAATCACAGCTATAACTTATAAGCACGTAAAATGGTGTGTTTCCTGCATAAAGTAGTGATATGAAATAATACTATTGGCCAAGGTGTGACTGACTTCTTTGTGCCCATCATGCAGGCTTGGTGCAAAACAACCGGAGGACTGCTGAGGCAATGGTGCACGGGAGCGGACGGAGCGCTATTTCAGTCTGTATCCAGTAAAAAGTTACCATAAAAAGCCGTGAATGGACTGATACGCAGACGTGGGACAGTGAGGAGGAGACTTAATGTAACGTTGAAACGGATCAGAATACGCGGAAATACATGGAAACCTTTGTTAACAGGAGTACAGCAGCCATCCTCCCTGCCCGTTCATTACAAGTAGTTTCTTTCTACATACTACCAACTATTTTTGAGCCTTAACAGCGGTTCATTCATTGCCATTTTTCAATTTTTCAAGCATCACATATGTAAACAACATGGTTTCTGCACAGAGTATGTGCTCGCACGTCAGTCACGTGTTTCGCTAATTTTTCAAGTTAAAATTTATTGAAACCACTAAAGGAGCACAGTGGGACAAGAGAGACTGAGTGGACTTGCCATGTTGTCCATAGAGAATGAGAGAGCAAAGAAAATGGACATACAGAGCATTGTGGATGAGTTCACGGAGCGCAAGGCTCTTCGTATGACCTTCAAATAGTGGTGAGTAGGTCTATAGTACTTCATATTGAAATAGTGTTTGTGATCATGTGTGCCACTGTGCCAGTTTTACTAAACTTTATAGCTACTGATACAGGCTCTGAGTTGAAATGGTTAAAGTGGGTGTCAAAATGATGTGGCTTTGATTCTGTGTTAGTGACCATCTTAATGTTTTTGTTGTTCTCTTGTTTTGTAATACTTCATGTCCGTTTGATGGACTTCAAAATGACATAGTCACTCTCCGTGGTGCGGAAGCTTGTAAGCCCCGCTATTGCGGGCATCTGTATGTTGTAAAATGATGTTATTATTAGCTTTATTATTTGGGTTTAAAGGGCCCGGCCATTTGCCCCGCCCCCGGCCAGGCTTTGTTTGTATGTGTTAGTTGTAGTAAAGTGGTAATTTGTGTAAACTTTCAGATCAATAAGTACAGCAAAGATATTGCATATTTACTGTATTACCTGATGATTTAAAGCTGCAAAATGTACGTTTTTTTTTTTTTTTTGGAGTAAGTTGGTCATAAATCATCTTTGAGCATATTGAAATCCAAAGTGTTTAGAGTGGACAGTGAATCTCTTCTCTTCTTTTGACACTGTAAATGAGCTTTAGAAATACAGGAGTGTGACGCTGGACTTCAGCCAATCAGAGAACTGTCTACCAACAAGGCGATCACATTACTATTGGCTGCTCGAGCTGCTTGTCAAAAGTCTATTTGCATTCACGATCTGAGAATAGGGACAGTCCCATGGCATTGTATTCAAGCTGAAGTCTCTAACGCGGCTTTTGGCACAGCAGTTACATGACAAAGCAAGAGGAAAACAGAAGACTTAGGTGGAGAAACAACAGAACACAGGCACAATCGTGTTCAGGCTCCGCGGAGGTCCCTCTGACTCGTATGTGCGGCGGACTGCGCGCGATCCACTTTCAGTCCTTGCACAGTCTGCTCCGAGTCAGAGTGAGATAGTGATAACAGATGGGATAATTAGCTTGAAAACCTAAGAGAAACATTATCTAAGGTGAAGAGAACAGACACATTTCATTTGCAGTGTGGATGTCTGTGTTGCTCTGTTCAGCTGGGCTCGGCTGCTTTTGTGTAAGGAGCGGCTGTGATTGTGAGCCACTGTCCTCACAGCAGTGAGTGATACATGCTTTCATGTCTCTCAAAGATCAGAAAACTCTCCAATAACACAAGGTAAAATCCCTACATTTGTTACTAGTCTCTATGAAGAAAACAGTCACAAAAAGTTTCACAGTGTAACGTGTGGTGGTGTTGGCGGTGATGTATCTTGTCGTGTGCAAAACAAGCAAGACCTATAGATTTCCACACGGTCTTATTTATTCTATAATAGAACTAAGCGAATAAAAAGAGTGACCTATTGATCATACTAAATAAAAGAGGTGCCACCTTGTGGCATTATACACTCAAAAGTGACTGTTACGGCGTGCATGCAAGTGTTCCCAAGAAGACCGGTGAGTTTCATTCAGGAGGGGAGGGGGGAGCGTGGAGCGTCTCACTATTCTACAAACTGCAGCTTTAATTTAATTTTAATTTAATTTAAGTTTGTGCAAGCGATTTTTACACATTTCACTTTATTGGTGAATAGAGATGTAACGATTAATCGTAAGGCAGTTAAAAATCGATTCATAGGTATCGCGGTTGATATCGATTTTCTGAAAATTGAATCGCAGTACCTTTTTTATCCACAAGTGTAGGCGGCGGGCGGAGTCTGCTAATACTTTCTTTCTGGCTGCCTTCTACTCTTAAATATGTTAATAAATGATTCATTACCCCTTTAGCACCGAAAGAATATCTGTAATATTACTTGAATATCTGTAAAAGTCACGTTTTTCTATTAGCTCTGTCTGCTAGCATAGCTTCTCTTCTTCACTGCAAGATATCTGCATGCCAACCGACCACTGTGTTACCAGCACCCTCTGCTGGTCCAAACAAATATGACGTAAATCATTGCAATCACGGTTTTTTTTTTTTTTTTTAAAGTCTAATTGTTAAGGCACAAAATACATTTTCAGTTGCACTTTTAAAAAGAAAAAGAACTATTATGCAGTTTTGCATTGTTTATTATCGAACCAGAATTTAAATTAATAGGCTTCATTTTCATTTATATTATTCCTTTATTTATTTCATTCAAGATTTATTTTTAGTTAGATTGCATTGTTTTGAATAGTTTATCAAGGAATTCTTTTGACAATGAAAAATAAAAGGAAAAAAGTACCGTAAATTTGTCTACAGTCCCATTTTGTAAAATAACTTGTAAGAGAATCGTATCATGAACCCAGTATCGTGAATTGAATCGTATCGGGAGTTGAGTGAATCGTTACATCCCTAGTAGTGAATGATCCAACAGTAGTTTTGTGGTTAAACAAAAACTATTCCCTTGTGAACAAAAGTGCATCTAATAAACTATTTATCTTTAATGAATCCTTTTCACATCTTTAAGCCAAATCTGCCCCAATAGTTTGCTTATGTTCATAATTGTATTTATCAGAAGCTACATTTAAATTTATGATTATATAAACATTTATTTACAGCTTTGTATAAATTGTTGGTGTGATTAATTAATTATCCTGTAACGTTTTTCTTGCCCGGGTTCATTCTTCAGTCGTCAAATCTGTGTGTTTGTTCAGTGGAGTGTGTCTGTTCACGTATATTAAGTGAGAGCAGGCGGGACAACAGTTTCCTGTGTTTTTAAAAACCTTCTCCATCTACTCAGCAGCTATTATTCTGTCAACAACCACCGTATTTTCCAGAGGAAAGGAAGTTATTTCATTTCCACCTTTTGTCCATTTTTGAACGTGAGCGACGCTCGCTCAGCAATACTCACTTGTTTCAGCGCCGCTCTCCATTCTAACCAAAATATACAACCTTTGGTCGCTCCCTAACTCCCGTCGGCTGCAGAAAAGTAGGAATTTCCTCAATTGGTGTAATTCCCATGAACGATTGCACCCGCTTTGTTTCCTTGCACTGTGTTGGATTTCCACTTGTTAAAAGAACAACATTTTACTCGCCAGGAACAAATACCAACAGTGTTCACAAAAATAATCCACAGTGTTGGCCGATGGAATTAGAAAAACATATTTACTAAAGCTAGGAGTCATAAGTAAAAGGAAGTATTTTTTCCCTTCACTTTTGTATTAAAACCAATTCTTTTAGTGTAAATACATATATCATTTAGCATTAAACCTTTTGTTGTTAATGCTAAATGTTTGTAGGACAAAACTCACAAACATTTGGATTTTTGTGATTCATTAACTTTTTCTCTAACAATGTACACACAACTGGGCTTCAGTTATCCATCTGGTGTTTGCATTTCAACTAAAATAAACGCCAGTGAAGCACAGCAACAAATTCTCCTCTGTTCTCTTGATTCTTGTGTTGTTGTCTGTGCATCAGTATTATGGGTATACCAGGAACTCATGAAATGAGAAAGGTTCCACGTTGTTTGAGTTAGGTTTAGCTTCCTTATTTTATTTTTTGTGAATTATTTTTCCGGAATTAATTAATCGCAACTTTAATCCTTATAATGATAACTCATTTAACATCTACATTATTTCTGAGCTAAACTACCACTCATACTTAAACTCATACATACAGTATGTGACTGAACATGAATTGTAATTTATCTTTTTCCTGCAAAATACATAATACATAATTTAATTATAACTGGGGCTTGTACTTTTTAGTGAGAATTTGGAAGTCTTCAGTTACGATTTTCTTCTTCAGATTGCACCCTTAAATACACAATGTTCTTGACTTTGTTTTTGTTTTGTTTTTTTATTTTTTTTTGTTTTTTGGACAGTGATGGGGGATGTGTTTCGCAGGACCTTGCTGTACAACAGTTGAAAATGTACCAAAATCCAGACGCAAACATCAGAGAGTCCTGATGGGGGTATCATTATAGAAGGTTTAAAAGTTCTGACTACGCCGGGTAATTTTCCAAGTGCTGCTCCATGCTTGTTGGGCAGGAATAAACACTGGAAGATGCCGATCCAAAGGAGCTCAGGTTCACAATGGCAGTTTTTCAAAAGTTCTTCTTTGATCTGGACTGTTTTAGGCTGTCCCCTGAAGTGAACAGCCTGACGACTAAGCTACAAGGCTTGATTAAAGGCACAAGTTCCAGTGCTCCAAAACGTGTGAGATGTGTGCAAACCAAAGATGGTGTTTAAAAAATGTTCAGCATTACGATATTCACTCAATGTAAATACAGTAGTCCCTCATTTATCGCGGGTTTTAAGTTCTAAAAATAACCCGCAATAGGCAAAATTCACGAAGTAGTCAGCTTTATTTTTTACAATTACTATACATGTTTTATGGCTGTAAAACCCCTCACCACACACTTTATACACTTTTCACAGACAGGATTTAACATTTCTCTCTTGTTTAAACACTCTCAAAGTTCAAACCTGTGTAGATTTTAAAAAATAAACCTGTTTTCAAACATACAGCACTTCAGAGTCACACTGCTCGCTATCAGACATTGATGACGAACGCATTCAGAGTCTTTGTTGATGATGACGTCAGGCCGTCAAACAAAAATGAAGAAAACATTTTGGAGTACTAACCTTATTCCAAACTTCAGTTCATGATGCATTTGATTTCTCTTTTTAAATATAAAACAGAAATTGTCCCTAAATATTAATATAAAAACTCTTCTCAATCAGACAAACAGACCACCCTGTTGTACACAGACCTTTCAGTATTTTTGCATAGTTGTTTCATCAAATTTATTGATTTATATTGCCATTTAGCATTTCAATTGTTGAAGCAGATTGACGCGCTTCTGTGAGTTTCTTAAATAAAGGTCTAAAGAGTATTTAGTGAATTTAAATCAGATTTGGATATTGTTACTCATTTGTTTTCGTGAATGTAAATTAAGTTTACATAGAAATTAATTTATTTGCTAAACATTAGTAGGTTAATGTAACTCACATTGTGGCTTTTTTTTATTTAAATTTAGTTAATCTATTTAATACCTTCTAATCAAATCTTTGCAAATTAAATCTATTCAAATATATTAAGTGTTACTTTGTTGCCATAATTTTTTTAAGTTACTATGGGTCAGACTTTTTACAGTGAGCGATATGAGCTGCTCAAAGTAACAAAGCTCCAAAACTCTCCAAAGATGATGGATGTCCTTCACATCTCAGCACTCGTCTTATTGTTGCTGCCTGACCTCAGTAGCCTCCACTAAAGAGACACGTTGCTTTGCAGGTTTGTTGTTAATCCTTTCACAGAGCGATGAGCTTACTCTGCTGCAGCCTGAAACAATTCCCGTCACATGTTGATATCTTTGCTTTCTGCGCACTTACATCACGTGTAACTCTAACCAGGCACAGTTTTACAGTCTTATCTGTGCTCTTGGCTTTAGTCCACTGATGTTCACAATATACGACCTGTCCTCCCTCTGAGGGGAGCGCACACACATTAGGAGCAATGAAGCTAATGATAGCAGAGCACATCAGTGCACGGAGATGACAAACCTGTCAGAAGGCAGAATGAGGAGGTTGTAACATGCTCTTTCTTCACCATAAAGCTGTAATAACAGAGGACCAATAAATTGCTGAGCTTTATCTGTAATAGCCAATGGTGTTCAGGGATAAAACATATCAAAGGAAATGCTCCTCGGACCTTGTTATGCACTTAATTATCCAAAATACCCTGAAACCTTTCATCAGCAGCCTGCTTATTGTATTTGTGATGTTTCCTTGACTCCTTCATGATTCATGTAACAGCATTTCCCAAAATGCTTTGAGGCAAAACACAGTGGAACATTAATGCATTAAAGAGACAAAGGGCAGTGATTGTATTGGACGATTGATTCTGCATATTCATTCACAACATCACTTTCATTATGAAGCTTTTCTACACCACCGTAAGACACATTACAGTACTGTCCATTACTGTCCACGTAAGACACAGGGTCTGATGAAAAAACATCCCAAATAAAGAGTTTTAGGTGCACACAGAGAGAGACTGCATGGCACACCTGCAGTGACGTGCCGTGACCACTAGGGTTGGGTAGGCAGGGTTCAGTGTCTTGCCCAAGGACACTTCAACGCATAGACAGGTATAGACTGGTGAAACAAAGCAGGAGATATGAACACAAGCTTAGAGGAGAGACTGGCAGACAAGCTACAAAAGTACTGACACCCTTAAAAGATGTCCCAGCAGTACAAGGACTACAAAGAAGTGCTAAGAATCGTGGGAGACATAGGATTTCAATAGAAACGACTACGCGGTGGTACGCCCGGGTATGTAAGCTCTGATTGATATGGTTCTTTTGAAATGCAAAAAATTACCTAACTAGTCTTTTACTATGGTCTACTGACGGTGGTCATTCATATACATTAATGTATATAAGACCCCCCTTTGTCCTATAGACCCCTTTACAAAAGGAAAAAATTGCCGAGTGCGCCCAGCCAATAGGCTTTGACTTCCTGTTTTTGAGACTGTCAATCAAAGTGAATGCGAAACGGTTCACGGAAGGTACAGTTAAATATGATTTTGGCTCTTACCTGACCCATAGACCTTGTCAATGCAACACGATACGACCTTGTTATGTTCCGCGATGCGCATGCAGAAAAGTATAGGCATGGTTTCTGGTAGATTGCAGAGGCAGGGGGAGGAAGTAGAGCTGTTTAGGGCGGGACATCAAGACGTTCTCTCAGAAACTCCTGATATCAGCTTTAAAGCTAAAACACACTCGGACGGACTCCGCGCACAACAGAGTCGAGACTGTCCGCACTCCTCGGAGCTTGTGGATCGTGATTATGGTTACGTAAGCGGAGGATGCACACAGGCAGCAGAGGGGGTGGCTAAAGGGCTGCAGGGGTCCTTAGGTAAAGACGGGAGTATCCGAGCAAATTGCCTGTATATGGTGTGGTTGATGTATGTGTTTCTGGGTTATGCAGATTAAAAAGAGAGTTAAAACAATTTGTGTATGCCTGGAAGCCCTTTTTGTGTCCAAGTGTGCAACAATTATTACGACAGTAACGATTAAAGGTAGGGAAGGCAATTTTCAAATGCAAGCATGATTTTGAATGTAGCCTCCCTTATGGCTCCTCCTTTACCCCCCTCCCCCTGTGCTCGGTCTCACTCATATGCAATTGCACAGCTGCTGCAGAAGAGGAGCTCAGCTCATCGCTTGCATTGTGTAGAAATGTTGTTGTCTCATGTCTCATTCAGCAGTAAGTAAACAATAAACTTTACCATCATATATGTTAAAAACGTGACCAAAAACTATATTTTAACTCTGTGAGCTTGTGCATGCGAGGGGTTGAGAACGAGCAGAGAGACAGGAAGACGTGATTGGTTTAAAAAAAACAGTTACTTTTTTTCTATTGGTCGAAGTTTTTACAGAATTACAGCTGCTGCAGATGATGGATTTTCTTCGTTCCTTTTTCAGAGTACATAAGATCTTAATATCTGTCAGGACATAAAGACAATTGCAACCAAAAACTTAAGAAGTGTATCTGGAGAAAATTGTCTACCCTAGTTTAAAAAAAAAAAAAAAAAAAAAAAAAAAAAACTTCAGGATATCACCCCCACGCTGCTGAAAATGCACCGTAGGTGGCGCCATCACTCCAAAGGGGAGCAAAATTACAACGTCATGGGGCCCCTATTCTCAACAACGCTGGCAAGAACCCTGATAATATATATATATATATACAGTATATATATACAGTATATAATACATATTTACACAAAATGTTTTCTAACACACGCCATCACCAACAGTAAATATATACAACCATGTTAAACTTAAATCACACCCTTAAATATTTTTTAAAATATATTTACATTGATTTATAAAACAAAGCTCCCCATTTCCCAGAATCCACTTGGTGATTCCTATGAGCACAGGTGAGTTTGTTTATCCCATTTAAACCAATGTGAGTAAATTGTTTTAGCCCAATTATCTCTGAGCTTACTGATGCAAGGAAACTATTTTTCAGTCATATTAAATGTATTTTTTATTCACTTTAATTTCTCAGATAAAGAAAAAAAAAAGAAATCTTGTGTCCTGAGGCATGAGCGACAGCAAAAATCTACATCTAATGCCTTTATTAAATACACTTAATAATCCAACCATAATGTGTCTATTGAAACTAGACTGTGTCCAATCAGGTACTTTTTAATAATAAGGTTATTAGTAACGGCACCTCATGGTTACTTAATATAGTTCTACTCAAAGTAAGACATACATGGTTGGAGAGAACCTGCAAACTCTCACACAGGCAGACGGGTAGAGCCTTTAGAACACTGGTAGGAGATATTAGAACATTAGATAGAGAAATTTTGCATATTAGGGCAAGGTTTACTTGAATATCATGATGGAAATAAAATAGAAATACTATATGATACATCAGTCTTTCCCATTCCCACCACATGAAATTTGGATGCTTTGAATAAATTACCGAAGTCACTGAGTGAGTAAAATATACAGTGAGTTACATATTTGGAATCTTTTTATGCATTTAAACCAGTTTTCACTAAAATAAAGGCAGTTGGACAAAATATGTAGGTGTTATGCATGTATGCTATCTGAACCCTTCATTCTTGCCTTGTCACACACTATCTGTTCAGTAAAAAATTAAAGTGGAGTCACTGAAACCTAAGTGGTACGGTGGATTATAAATGGCTAAGCTTTTTGTGACACAAACTACTCTTCTATTTATGTTTTTAAAGAGAAAAGGTTTTGTTTGACTTTTATTCTTTTAAAAAAAAAATATATATATTCCTCATCCTTTAATTTAACGTCCATCGTAGCGGCTTTAGAACAAGTTGCATGAATGTTGATGAACATGACGGGGAAACACCGTCTCTGTAGAACAGTTTGTTTGGCAGACAGAGCAGAAAAAAGATTGGTGAGCATCTTTGAGTTTTCTGAGCGTACCTGTGTTAATCCTGCTCTCTGTTGCTGTGCTGAGACTGTGTGTATTTACATATGCACAAGATCCCGCTGCTTCTCCTGCACCATCGGCGAGACGGAGCAATTAATCATCCCCAAATCCTCCCGCCGTGCGACAGACGAGCCTCGCAGAACCTGCTGCCATAGATGTGTGTGTGTGCAGGTGCTCAGCCAGTTTATTCCTCCATCTTTACTGTTTGTCACCATCTCTGTGTTCACTGGAAATTACATGCTCATGCCTGTAACTGTCTGTTCCTCTTACAGGATCATTTATTCAACAACAAAATCGGATGTGAACGTAACAGACTTTTTTATGTTGTCACAAAAACAATTATGAAGAAAAAACTAAGATTTTTAAATGCCATCGTTTGGTTTCAATGAGTGACCTTGTTTTGCACCGCCGCAAAGTTTAGCACGCCATAATAGAAAAATGCATAGAACTCTCAAACGCAAAGATCAAACGGCCTCATAATTGACACACATGATGACTGTCCAGCCCTAAACAAGACTCAGAAACAGGCAGTGATTAGTGGGAGGGGCCTATGATGTCCTTTGCCATTTCCTCGCCATCACATTCTAAATGCTGTATATTGGCTATTTTTCAATGGATTCGCATCAAATTCACTGAGAGTGATTTTTAACTGTTTTTTTTCCCTTTAACTGGGTTTTTAACTAATACTACTGTGTAAACAGGCCTTCTAATGGGTTTTACTGGTTATACTGGTTTTTCCTGTTCTACTGCAATATCATTGCTATTGCTAGACTAATGGCAGGTTATTGCTACTTTAATACTATTGCTAGGTTAATGCTATTGTTTGCTTATTGCTAATGTTAGATACATGCTAATGTTAGCCCATTGGTAATGCTAGGTCATTGTTGATGTTAGGCAAATGCTAATGCTACATTAATGTTAATGCAAAGTTCATGCTAATACTAAGCTATTGCTCGTTAACAGTATTGTTAGGATAATGCTAATACCAGGTTATTGCAAATACAAGGTTAATGTTAATGTTGCCTCTATGCCAATGCTAGGTTAATGTTAGTGTTAGGCTAATGCTAATGCTAATGCTACATTAATGTTAATGCTAAGCTATTACTAGCTAATTCTAATGTCAGGCTAATGCTATTAATAGGTTAAATTTAATGCTAAGTTAATGCTATGTTGTTAATGTGATGTTTTGTTTTAAGGTGTTGCGATCCAAATAGTATCCAAATAAACTGGTGACTGACTATTGACCGTGAGGCTGGTGTGAGGAACAATAGATGTTAGAACTTCTACAATTTGAGACTTTTGCAAAAACAACAGCTTTTTTGAGGTCAGTAAAATGTTTATTTTGCACGTTATAAATACTGCTAACAGCAGCAGTCAACACACACGGAAGTTGATTACAAGAAACAAGGAGCACCGGTAGATTGATTACACCACCTCTGAGTTTTACATAACATCAATTTTTTTGGTTTTGATTTATTTATGTATTAAAAACATTTCAATTCGCCAGTAATGTGACTTATGCGTTGCTTCTTTTTATGTCCGGACCGGGAGCAAAAGTCCGCCCAGTCATCAGTTGATTTGGATACTATTTGGACCATAACACTGTTCAGTAAAGTTGGCAGATATTCACCAATTTGGATTTCCAGCATCAATATCTCTTTAACAAAACGTCATTGACACACAAATTACTCCTCTGCCATCAGTGTGAAGTGGACAACATGATACAAGATAATTTTTATCAAACGCAGCAAAATAAAAGTATGTCTGTGTATCCCCTCTGTGTGGTGAGATTAAAACATGAAGTTCTCATTCGAGTTTCCCTGTAAATATCCAAATATCACACAAAGAGAACCAGATTTAATTTTAAAACAGAAAAAACATTGCTTTTTTTGTTTTTGTTTGTTTTTTTTTGTTTGTTTTGTTTTTCTGTTTTCCTGTTTCTGGTTTTAAAATAATAAAACAAAACAAAAACAAAAAACAATCAGTTTTTGACAATCTTCGGTACTCTATAAAATCTCTTTTCCTTTTTTTCTGTTAGAACAATTCTTGCAGCCGTAAATGACGCAAAACATGGTCATTTTGATTATTTTAGATGGCAGATTCTCAAGCTTCCTGCCCTTCATCTGAATCTTGTGCTCTTGCAATGCAGCAATGTGACGTCACATGAAATCAACCTATTCACCATATATGACAACAGTGTCTTAGTTCTAATCTGTTTCCGTAGCTCCTCAATAGCTACAGATGGACTGAATGCTCCACCTCTTCCAAACTTCGCTGGTTTTTCTTTTTGAACACATGAAGTTTTTGACAGTATCTCTTCAAAGTCCTTAAAGGGTACCTATAGTGAAAATGTATATAATACAATACAATACAATGTTTAGTTGGTCTATAGTTTCTGAACAACGGCGGAGTGTAAAGCTAATTGTTGCTTTAACAACAAGAGAAAACCCCCACAAAAACATGTCTTCTGCATCTCTAAGCCAACAACACTAAGTCAGCATTATCCAGACATTGGCTCCATAATATTGGTATGGGATACGTTTCTGTTCAGATGACATTCGGTGGTATGCAAGGACCGCTTCAAGCCAAGTTGCTATGAGAGGGATCTGAAGGCTAAGCTAATGAGCACAAAGCCAAAGTTACGTCTGAAATGCAGCTTGTAAATGATATTCTGTTGTATTTGGATTGTCACGTCAATGAATGAAGAAAGGAATACATTTCCAGGGATTGTACAGAATAATATCAAAACAGATTAATCATCACACAGTTACAATAAACTCCAAATGCTTTAAGATGCAAATCACTGCTTGTGTTTTCCTCCTCAGAATCACTAGAATGTGCATTTTCTGTCCCTGGCTTGAACAGGAAACCAGTCACACTCATGTTATTGATGTGATTGGCTCATTTTAGACTTTTGAGAGCTGACAACCAAGAAAACAGTTTGTTAACCCAGATACTGGAAGGCTTCATCACATTCAGACCAAAATGTTGTCTCCTATTAGTTCTGCTCTAAGGAATAAAACCGTTCAGGAAAGTACTTGTATTGTGTTCATTTGAAGGCATGTTTGTGCAAGTCTTGGAAACACTTAAAACACAACCTTTAATGAGGCTAATAAGCTTTTCTGCAGCATAAAACAAATCTGATACCTTTACGGTCACAGGGTTTAATTTCTCACAAGTAACAAATTAAATGGTGCACATCCTCGCTTTTGAGTAGAATTATATTGGAAAAACTTCTAAGTTTGATTGGATGAACATTTTTTGAGATATGGACAATAGTGAGGGGGGTATGTGTCGATTTTCGCTCGTCCTTATTTTTCTTCTATTTTCAGCTTCCAATATCTCAGGAATTACACAATATAGGAAACTGAAATTTAGTATAGTAATACAGCTCCACCTACGCTCTCAGAATATACAAATAAAATCTGCTATATATATTATCTGGTGGACATGCCAGCTCCTCAAAAGAGTAATAAAGTTAATATGAGTCTGGGCCTGGAACATATTTGGGTCTTCAGTAAACTTTGCATATGCCTCAGCTCTCTGTAATTTGATCAGCTTTGAGCTTTTGAGATGTACATAGACTGTTCACATCACTAATGATTAGTCACATACATGCACTGGTTCTACATGCTCTCGAAATCCAACAAACATACTTTTGTTTTTAATGAATTTAATTGGCCCATAACTGCATGTGAGACTCTGGAGTGTAGGAAACAATATGATCTCTGTTTTTATTTATAGTACTAGTACAGTGCCCGTTGGAAGTATGCGGAGCATAAGGGGTATGTTTGCGGGTGCAAAATGTGCGTGCAATTTTCCTGGTTTAATGTCATCATTGTGTTTTTTTAATCTTTCAGTTGTCTTTTTGTGCATTTTTTGTATAATTATTGTTTTTTGTTGCCATTGTAGTCTGATTCTGGAGTCATTTGATGTATTTTTTGTATAAATATTGTTTATTTTTTGTTTTGTTTTACTCATTTAGTATATTTTTATTATAAATACTGTGTGTGTCTTTCCATCCATCTCCTCCGTGTGTTATCTCTCGCGCGCGTCTTGCACATAATCCATCACAGGTTGTTAAGAGAGACACAGAAGTACAACAAAAAATTTTGCAACACCAACTCTCTAAATGGCTCTGTGTGAGTTCAGTATTTTCATCCCGGTGTAGTGCGCAAACGTCCATCAGCCGTGTGTGTGTGTGTGTTTACATTGTAGCTGCTAGCATATTTCTTAGCACTTAGAATAATATAAGAAAAACTCACGCTTGCGCAGAACAAACAATCATAGTGGAGCCGTGTTGTGGACCCATTATTATTATTATTATTATTATTACTTCAGCCATTGCTTGTTACAGAAAAACTTAACATTGACACTAAAACATTTTGCAAATATATCTCGAGTCACTGTCAATCTTTACTTCATACAAAACTACAGTACGCCAGTTAAGTCAACTATTCATCAGCATGCATGACTTCTCCAGCGTGTGATGCTCTGCTCCAGAGTAAAAGCCTCACGTGCTTTTGTTTTGCTTATGTGGTGAAAATATGAGCGTTTATAATGCTGTGTTCACGGATAAACATGCATGTTTACTTACCAGAATAGTACGTCCACAAACAATAATCATAGTGGAGCCATGTTGTGGACCCTTCCGCTCAAAAACGTCACATTCCTCTGAATGTTTGTCAGCACAGCCTCCGTCCACAGTCATGGAGACAAAGGAGGAAGTGAGTTTGTGACCCGAGATTTAAAGGTTTGGAATCACGGGAATAATATTAAATAACCATGAAATATTAACTTAAATGACTTTTAGCGGTACAAAAACGTTTTTAATATTGACCTTTTTTTTTACCCCAAACTGCGACTCGGTGACGTCATGAACCCGGAACCGGAAGTAACATGCTCAACACTGCGCTCTTACGGAGGGAGTCGTAATTATAAAATTAACGTTAATTTGACCGTTTTGCTACACCAAAATACTCTAAAATAAGATTAATTAACGTGGATGCCAATAAGATTTTTTTTTTTTTTAATGTGTCGCAGTTGATCACCGTTCATCTGTTTCGCCATCAAAATACAGGAAGTCGACTCAACTATGATCAAGATGGATGCCAGAAGTCGTCTCTCAACAGATGGTGCGCTAGCGCCCCCTCACACCCTGAGGTCAAAAGTTGAATAGGTTTCATTTTGGGGCCGTCCAGAAGTGAAATAATATTAAAATAAACCTTTTGAAATGACCAAATTACTCCAAAATAACAGATACACACACTCGGGGTATTTGGAACCCGTCGACCGAGTTTCAGGTCGAACTTGCAACGCGTCTGGGACGCGTTGACACACACACACATCCCCACCGACCTCCCTTGCTTTTATAGGTCGATAAAGGTTACTCCTTCTTGGGATAGAAAGTAATTTTTATTTATGCAACTTATTCATTTTAGTTTTGGATACCAACTTTGGGTTATTTCACCACTCGTGAATATTGAAAATCCTTTTTCAATCCTTTTTTTGAGGCCATCGTAGCTTGACTCTGTGTCTTATCATCCTTTGTTGTTTATTACTTTTTCATTAGATTTTTTTTCACATATTCTGAGCGAGTAAGTGGAGCTGTATTACTATACCAAATTTCAGTTTCCTATGTGATGCAGTTCCTGAGATATTGGAAGCTGAAAATGGAAGAAAACATACCCCCCTCACTAAATTTTCCACATGTCAGAAAGTATTAATCCGATCAAAGTAAAAATCTCCAGTGTAACCATTCAATAATCATGGAACAATTGGTAAAAAATCTGAATTTTTTGAGTGTGTGTGTGCCAATTGTTTGTGGTCAGGAGGTGATAACATGTTAACCGTAATTGAAACAATGGTTTATATCAACATGTGGCAAAAAAACTGTCGCTCAGAGGACAACCAAACTCAGAAAAAGTCAGTTCATCTGTACAAAATGACACTTGCGGTCTTAACCAAGTCCAACACTCTCCACTTTCGTCGAGGGCTTTAAATTCTCCTTCCTATAAGTTCAGAGTCGATTTGTTATCAAATCAAGCGTCGACTCTTTGATTCATTGCTATTCAGCACTCGGGCTGATTTATATGCAGAATGTAAAACAGATGCCATGTGCGATACATATTTATGGTGAGGCCTGCACCTCGCACAAGATTTATGAAGGCTTCTTCCACGGCGGCGTGCACGAGCTGCGCCGTGATGACTTGTGTTTCCTCTCAGCTGCCAATGCCAAACTCATTAAAAGGAGGCGTGACTATTAATATACATTGTAACGCTGACACGTCCTAATTTATAACCAACAGCATGTTTGGGTTTCTTCTTTCCTCTTGTGTCTTCATCCACGTGTACACTCTCATGTTGCATGTGTTTGTGTAGCTGCTCTGTGGATGACTCGTACAAACACACTAGATATTTTTATAACAGTGGTTCCCAAACAGGGGTACACATACCCCCAGTGGTACAGGAGCACATTGCAGGGGATAAAAGGAAAGATTTAACAACTAATTTAAAAATAATCAAGAAATGTTTCTTTTAAGGCTATTTTATAAAGCACCTGAAACTCATGCACAACTATTTGGCTGCTGGAAAATAAATGAAATCCACCAATCAGGGGCCAGCATTTCCTTCTGCTAACCAGACAACTAAGTAATGTAATTAACTAAATTACTATGTAACTAAGTAACTGTAACTATGCAATTAAGTAAGTGTAATTTTGTAATTAAATAACTAACTATGTAACCATATAACTATGAAACAATGTAACTAAGTAACTGTAACTAAGTAAATGTAACTATTAACTGATGGTGACAAATATCAAAGGCAAACATTTCCCTCTGCTGGCTCCTGATTGGCTGCTGACAAACAACAAACTACCATCAGCCAGTATTATGTGATGAAGTGGATGGAACATTAATGGGAAAATAGAAAATGAAAAAACTAAAATAACTCAAAAAGTTGAAGTGCTACAATTTAAAAAAAAAATAAAAAATCAATAGCACAATGTGCAGATATTGTTACCTTACTCCTCCAAATCAGTTGAAAACTGTGGGATGAGTTAAAGTAAGACTGAATAATAATAATAATAATAATAATAATAATAATAATAATAATAATAATAATAATAATAATAATAATAATAATAATAATAATAATAAAGTTAGCATATGCTATGCTATTCACTACTTATGGAGTGGGTACTTATGATATGAAGAGGGGGTTCACATGATTTGACAAAGAATCAAAGAGGTACATGGGACAAAATAGATTGGGAATCACTGTTTATATCCAATTAGAAGTTATGGGGAAGTAAGAAGTTTTCTTCTCTAATATGTGCACGTTGCTTTGCAATGTTTGTGATGTTTATCATTAACCATCTCACTCTTCTTCACTGATATTTGTGTTGAGGTGAAAAACTCGAGGCTGTTACCAGCAGCAGGTCGAGCTAAAGTGTTAAGCCACTCGTCTTAATCTGTTTCAATACAAATCTCTTTCAGTACAACCAAGCTTTCACCATATATCGTGACCTCCTCCTTTTCAAAAGGAAAAATACACTCACACTGCTCTCACTTTCAGAGTGTTACTTGGTGTTTTTGGGTGGAATTGGGAATGAGGTTAAACACACTGTTACCAGGTGAAGGTTTGATTAATGCGGGAGAAAAAATCCAAATAGAGAAAAACACTTCAGTAAAATCCAGCATATTATTATCTAAGACTGAAGGGTTGTTCAATTTGCAAACATTAATCCTGTGTTGTATTCCATCAAGGAGGTTCAACAAACTCTGAGTCTATCCATAAACTCTGGGTCAACATACCCCGCAATGAGAAACTCTGGTTATCTGATTCCATTACAGCTGCTATGAAGTGGGTCAATCAACTCTGAGTAAACCTTGGGTTACTTACGTGCACGAAAGCTATCATCAATTGAGCAAAGATAACATAAAGATAAGTGTTTTTTGTAAATTTATTTTTTAATTTTAATATATTAAATACCTTAAATGCACATTCTTCCACTCATGACGGAAGAATAGAAAAATAAGATTGTTTTTATTTTAAACTTTTTTCTGCTGAAATCAAATATATTGTGTATAAAGTAGTGCTGTTGATTGATCCTCTCAACATTTTAGTCAAACTATTTACATTTGTCATATTTAGTGACTACCCTATGTGGGTTAGAACTAGGTTTTTACAATTTATTTTTGCTATTTGCTGAGAACGAGATTCTGTGACATTATTGGGCCATCGTGCGTCACTGTTAACCTGCCCCCTTCTATAAAAGCTAGCACATGTAAACTCTACAATCTGTGGGAGTAGGATGGACTGAGAGAATAGTTAATAGAGAGCTATAGTGAGTATTGAGTAGCTAGTTAGCATAGCATGGAATGTTCTTTGGAGATTTTAGTGTAAACTGGACGTGGCTTAAGTGCTCATATTAATTTTGGCTCTGAACCCTGTCATCTTGTCCAGTGTGGATTGGAGACACTGCCTGCTTGGATTAGGAATGTTGTTCGTCCTAGCTGCTACATGTTTAGCATTGAGGTGCGGGTTGAGGCAAGAAGAGCTACGCTGATCCACAAACTCTTTCGCTAACAATTTACACACAACTGGGCTTAAATTATTCATCCAGTGTTTTAATTTAATTTAAAATTTAAGCTTACAAAGCACAGAAACAACTTCTTCTCTTTCTTGTGTGTGGTCTGTGCATCAGTATTATGGGTATACTGGGAACTCGTAAAATGAGAAAGGTTCCATGCTGTTTGGATTAAAAAAAAAAGAAAAAGCGATTAACTGTGTTATTGTTTTTAGTGCTTTATTTTTCTGTAATGAATTAATCGCAATTAATGCGTTAAAGTACTCGTAATAACTTCTCGAGAGCAGGTTGGTCAAAGCCGAGCAAAGCAGGTTTGTATTTCTGTCGACACTTGAGCAGCTTTTATCTCCAAACTCTAGAGAGCTCCCACTAACCTACGGAGCAGATGTATGACATTAGTCGGTCAAACTGACAAACGCAAAAGCTCTAAAAACAAAAGGCGTGAATTAAACGCAGTGTTTTCACAACAGTCGAGCTGAGCGCTCCCCTCCCTCTGTCTTATTCTCTCCGCCACCCCTTGAGCCTAAACGCTTTAAAAGAAAAGAAAGGAGGCCGTTTTTGCTAATTAGCTGAGGACTGAAGGGGTGCAGGATATTCTGCGTCTGAGTTTTTCATCTGCTGTCCACGGGCTGTCGACGGTGCTGTGAAGTTGAGCCTGAGCGGCTAAAAGTAGAAGAAAAGGAGCAGGATGGACACACCAATGCTTAAGTGGAGATCTTGAACAGGCCCCCATTGGGCCTGAGCTCCAAATAGGGTGCATCATTAGTATTTAACATTTGGGGATAAAGAAGCTTTAAATTAGAAGTTTAAATGGCTGCTGGCGCCGCCTCCTCCTTAGAAATGTTCACATGCTTTTTATTTTGTGAAGGGGGTGGGGGGTGGGTAGTCTTAATTATGGGGGGCTGGTAACAATGAATAGAGTTTTTATTTCATTCTGTTTAAACAAGTTAAAGTATAGGCATTTTCATTTCAAAATCTGTCTATCACATTTGACATTACATTAATTTGTGATGTTGTTACATCAGATATAATTACTTATAAATATAAGGATGGCACACTGGCAGTAAAACCTTTCTGTACGGTAACTGTTTGGCTCGCAATCTCTTTTTTTTTTTTTTTGTCTGCACATGCTGTCAAAGGTCAACACGACATGAAGTGCGATCTTTTTACGACAGATGATGATGAGAGCAGCAATCCAAACAAAGGGTCACGACATTTATGAAGGACAAAAAAACAGAGGCCCTTCCAACTTGATATTTTCTCAACAAATGTACTGTATATATTTTTAATTCATGAAGTATATTCCCCATCTGAGCTGAACATCATGTATAAAAAATCTTGCATTTAATTATATTTTAACTTTGACAACGATTGATTAATAAAGCTGATATGATTCTCACATTAACATTCTTTGATTATTTATACCTTACATTAGGCATGTCAAACTCATTTTACTTCAGAGGCCTAATACAGATCAGTTTGATCTCAAGTGGGCCACAGATTTTATGCTGGAAAACCAGTAATTTTACCATTATTGTCCCAAGTTTGCACTTGTACGTATATATAAAATACAAAATATATAACACAAGCAATAAGTGATAGATATCAGTCCCAACAGGATCTTCACTTTAGATTTCCTAGATGTGACCAATTTCTATTTAATTAAGGAAAATGCTATTTAATTATTTGAGAAAAACTAAAATGTTTTGTAAAAAAAATTATGCAAATCATCTGATATAAGCACTGGAAAAAATGAGAATGAAAAATGAAATGTTTTTACTTTCTCCTGCGGGCCGAATTAGATGCTCCAAAGGACCAGATTTGGCCCCTGAGCCTTGAGTTTAACACCTGAGTTTTGAACGTGCAAGTACTGAATGTATACAATATGGACTTTTCATTCATTCAGTATTTATTTTATTTTATTTAGTCCCAAAATCAAGTTTAAGAAGATCAGTGTTATTGAACCACTGATTATATATATTTGATATGTTAAACATGAATGTGAACAGTCTTGACCCTGATGGGTTTTATTTTTGTTGTTCTTTTATTTTATTTTATTTTATTTTAAAGTTTGAGATAAATAAAGCTCAAATCCAATCAAAACAACTAAAGATCAGAACTCCTTTGTAAACACAGCTGATGTCAGTGAGTGTGAACGGCTGAACCGATGATGGACGAGTGATTTAGAAAAGCCCAACAAATGGAAAATTAACAGAGTGGAAACTCAATGAACAACGATGTGATTCCCACAGGAAAAGAAAGGCAGAGAGAGTTGTTCGCTGTGTTACAGGAAGTCAGGGGTCAAAGTTCAGCCATCACTGTTAGAAAAAGGCCAGCATGTTACAGTCATGACCCCAAAGCTCGCCCTGATAACGCCGTCGGATAAGACGTCAGCTTTAGGGTCCACGTCTAGGATTAAACAAAGCATTCCTGCTCCTACTATTCATCAGAGGAGGAAGACACACATTCTATTAAACCAAGGGCAGCAGATGAATCCGTCACATGATCAGCACGACCATAACTGTCCACCAGCAAAATGGAGCCAACGCCATTTGTCACTAAAATGGAGCAATAAGATCCTTAAAGACGGTTTTGTAATGGAGCCATTTACCTGGAGCAGGAGCACAGGGGGGAGGGGCCACAGAGGGGAGGGGCAGAGTGGACAAAAAGTGACCATAAAAAGCTACTAATATGCAGACGTGGAGAAGTGAGGAGGTGACTTCATGTGTAGATTTAAACTACACAGAGTATCAAGCCCGCCTTCCTGTAAGTTCAGATTGTCATTTGATTGACACCCTCATCAACCAATAGAGTGGCCCCTAATAACTGAGCCACTGGGTCATACCTTGTTATTTCAACCAATGGCATACGTACTTCGCTCAAAAGCGATTTTGAATTGTTCTGTGATTACTCAATAGTCACACTATAAATGTTGAGTTTGATTAGACTTTTTGAGATATAGACAGTTCAGTGAGGGGGTATGTATAGATTTTGATGCGTCCTTTGTTTTTCCTCCATAATCAACTTCAAATATGTCAAGAACCACACTACATAGGAAACTGAAATTTGTTATAGTAATACAGCTCCACCTACTCTCGCAGAATATACACAAATATCTGCTATACATCCTGTCTGGTGGACATGTTAGCTCCTCAAAATACTAAAAAAGTTAGTGTGTGTTTGGGTCTGGAACAAGTTTTGTTCTGTTCACATCACTAATGATTAGTCACATACAGTATGTGCATTGGTTCTTGGGTGACATGCTCTCAAAATCGTTTTACTATTTTCATTGACCCATAACTGCATGTGGGAATGTAAGAAAAAAAATCAGATTTCTGTTTTAATTTATTTTTACTCTTTATTGGGATTAAAAAATGAAAAACAAAAAAAAATCTTTATGTGACTTCTTCATTTTATTTTGGACCCCGACTTTGGGTTATTTCACCCCACGTGAATAAGGAAAATCCTTCACATGAGGCCATTATAGCTTGTTTCTGTGTTTTATAATAATGATTTATTGTATTATTAGTTTTTCACTTTTTCACTGGTAACATAAAACATATAAAAAAGCATTGCATCAGAAAAACTTTTATTTTTGATAACATAATACTTATTATAAACAAATCTCTCATGTTTTACATTTTCTCCTTTTAGCTGTGTTTTTCCTTCAAAATACTAGCATATGCTTCCATCAGGAGAAGTTGTACCGCACTCATTATGAATTTGAAACGATCTGCCTCTAGGTTTACATTTAAATATTCTCCATATCAAAAAACATACACAATGTAGTCAACTTCCAAGTAATTGTAAAATTTACATTTAAATAAATATATGTCCTGTTCTACAATTTGTACATCATATGTATATACATGGCATTGATTATTGATATTTGTGGGGTTCTTTTTTCTTTTTTTAACAGTTTTGTGACCAATGTGCCACTGTTTTAAAATCAAAAAACAATTACATTCATTCTAATCATTTATGCTTCTGATTTATGTAAATTGATCCAAAGTATATATTGTGTGTCTGTAAGGTGAGCTTTTTTTTTTTTTTTAAGGGGTGCGTGTGTGTGTGTGGTTCAGGACTCTTCAGGGATTATACGCTCTAAGGTGTGAGGACCAGCACAGGCAGGTCAACCTGTTAAACTCTGAAACCTATTGAGTTAATCATACCAACATAATCTAGTACTAACATAAGAACTTTGAGTCCTTCCAAAATAACAGTATAACTGCTCCCCCTGGTGTGCTCGCTCAGCGCTGCACTGCCTAAAGAGAACAACCTGAGGTCTAATTAGTGAGAAGAAACCATAATTATCCTAAAGCATCACATGCCTGCTTTTACACTAAAAGAAAAGAAGAAATTCAAGATCACATTTACAAGAATGTTAATGTATTAATTCCTTTCATACATAGGGCATGTAGCCCACATATCTACGAAGCAATGTATCAAAGATGAATTAAAAAAACAGAAAAAGGAAATATAATCAATTCAGCGTAGAGCCATGTTATTGCCCGAAATGAAACAATGACTCAAATTGTTATATATATATACAGTATATATATTTTAAAAAATGTAATAAAACCCAAAACTAGTCAATAATGTAACAAAATGCTGAGCACAAAACGTTTTTGTCCTATTTTTTACATTATGGGGCAAACAAAATATTTTTCCCATAATAGTGTAATAATTTTATTACATCATATAGTAAGTCAATGATTTATGGATAAAAAGTTCTTCTTGCTTCAATCTAGAGATTAGTATCATGCACAAATGTGTTTGATACTGTGTGAATATGTGTTGTTATAATAATAATAATAATAATAATAATAATAATAATAATAATAATAATAATAATAATAATAATAATAATAATAATAATAATAATAATATATATGTATATATATTGGTTTGTATTTGCTCTCATTTTTGTCTGGGTCCAATTAAATAGAATTACAGTCTTGTTCCCATTTATTACTAGAAGGTTCTTGCTCATCCATACATTAATGTGGGAGAGGCACGTAGAGAGAGAATGCAGAGAAGAAAAAGAGGGGTCATCATCAAGGGAAACAGAGAGATATAACTGCAGCAAATTCATTTTGTCTGCTTTTTTAAAATATTATGTTAAGGTTTCATTTATTCAGAGAAACATTTTTCAGGAAATGTACTTTGAAACTTACTTTGGAATTTACTTTGATCTCCTGACATGTCTAGACTGCCAACGGTCAGTCTTCCTCAGAGGCATCAACTGATTGCTTTGACGTATCCCTACAAGTTCTTTCAGAGTTTTGTGAAAAAAGTTTGTCTGAATAAATGAAACCTTAACATATCAGAGATATAAGTGGGTGTTGTCAGCATATAAATGATAGTTGGTGTTATGTTGGGTGATGATATTTGGCAGTGATAGAAATGTAAAGAGATAACAAATAAGTTATTATAAAGACCTTCATGTGCAGCGATCAAAGGCAATCCTCTGAAAGCGAAGGAAAAACTCAGTTTAAGCTTCAGTGGCCAACTTACGGTACTTTGACTGTTTCACCCTCACCTATAGACTCCACCCCCCGCCCAAACACACACACACACACACACACACACACATACACACACACACACACACTGCGTAAAGACTAAATGTACTCTCATAACTCAGGGAGCTCATAAATCACAGGAGGTTAATGCTCTATAAAACCTCTTGAACATCCTCTAGTGTTAAATCATCACTTTTTGTCGGCGGTGGAGTGAAAAGATGCTAAAAGTGAAGCTAAGCCAGCAGTGGAGGAGATAGTGCTGAGATCAGGGAGTGTGTGTGTGTGTGTGTGTGTGTGTGTCTGTGTGTTTGGGCGGGGGGTGGTGCACGTCGTCCAGCCCTTCAGTCAAATATGCTGCCATGCCAGGGATTAGAGCTCTGGGTCTTGACCCGCAGGCCTCGGAGACTCATGGAGCCTTATGGATGAAACCCGACCCACTACCAGACCAGGTGTATGCCTGTGGGTCAAAGGCAACAAAAGACAGTCCCTCAATAAAAACCATGACTGTTTCTAACCTGGTTTTCAATATACGGAAGCTACGCTAACATCAGTTAAATGAAACGTGTAGCACAGTGGTTCCAAACCCTTCTTTGGATCATGACCCCATGTTGAGATGCACTTCATATAAGCAGCAGAGGTGTAAAGTGTATTCATATATCCTACTCAGGTAGAAGTACTGTTGAATTTGTACTCAAGTAAGTCATACATAAAATACTCAAAATTAGGAACAAGTCAAAAGAAGCTCAATTAAATAATGCTCAAATAAAATGTATACTATATTAAAATGTAAAATATTATACAGTAAACATCTTATGTAGAAACTTAAAAAGGAAGAAACCAAATCTACCACAATTGAAATTTAATTTATATTACGTAAAGGCATCTGTATAAAATTAAAGGTTTGTCAAAATGTACAATTCTTTTTTAAATAAAATAATAACAATGAATTAAATTAAAAACAAAACAAGTTCTCAGGCTCTATAAGTATAGCTACATTTATCAACTCTAAATCTGAGAAATTAACGTCCGTTCAATGCTGTTTTTGTGCCATGCATTATATTTGATTTGTCGGATTGTTTTCTGGTCATTTCACTTTTTGTAGTTTCACAATGTTCGTTAATAAATAATTTACTCAGTAATGGTTGGGTGTAGAAATGTAACAAATTACTTTACTTATTTTAAAATGTACTGAAGCACAAGTAAAATTACTGATTTAGAAATATACTCGAAAAAGTTACTGAATTACAGTAACATGAGTACTTGTTATCCATTAAGTTCACCTCTGATTAGCAGTATGTTTATTAAGTCAGGATTGTTAAAACTTAAAGATTTAGACACTCACAGTGAAGTTTAGAACTAAAAATAGAGCATTACCAGAATATTTACAGGTGTTTGTTTGTAGTTCAGAGGAAGGGAACTAACGAAGGATATTTAACATAACATAATTTTGCACTTACAACCTTAGAGCAAATGTGTATTTCTGTAGTTGGAGTCAAAATGTGGAATTCTTTTCATAGTGAGACAAAGAACAGTTTGAATGTATTTCATTTTAAGACTGTGCAAAAAGACTTAAAAAACAATATGTTTAGAGTGTTATTTGTTTTCCTATTTTACTGCTGACAGTAAGTTGAAGTCCTTGAATTTGTTACTGTATTACACATTCTTCATTCTTTTTTGAATAATGCTGTAATATCATTATCTGAGTTAATGTAAACTTAGCAGCCAAGTATGTCATATTTGTGATTGAGTAAGGGACAGGCAATATAAGACTTGTTCTTCTCCTGCTCCTTTCTGGACATAGAATGTAACAAAATCCAATATTCCTTGTGAAAATATTGTGATACGTACCATGACAGAATGAAAATAAATTAAATGATATCAAGAGTTTCTTGTGACCTCACATCATTGAACTTCCCTCTCACTTTATCTCCAGCAGACATGGGTTAACCCCAACCCTGTCCTTTATTCAGAGTGGGGTGCCACAAAAATGTGATTGTCCGATCCAAGGGTCACAATATCAAAACTCCTGTCAGCCTTTAGAATAATGACACATAATTTAGTGATTTTTTTGTTGTATTTTGTTAGCTTTTGTTATTTGTGTAATTTTTTCTTTCTGTTTGTTTGTTGGTGTGTTTAAAAAGAATAAAGGCATTTAATGGAATACTAAATATCAAAGAAACACTAATAATACAGGCAGAACTTTAACATAGTGGCTCCCCACTTTCTTTGGATTGTGTTTATATCAAGAGTTTCTGGCAACCCTAAGACTTTATTTATTATTATTATTATTATTATTATTATTATTATTATTATTATTATTATTATTATTATTATTATTATTATTATTATTATTATTATTATTATTATTATTATTCATAATTCTTTAGATTATCAATAGAATACAGCTGTTAGAGATTGTGTTATTTTAATTTGAAAAATAATCACAATAAATCAATAAAAAAATGCATCTTATTCAGTAATTTTTATTTATTTATTTAATCTATTACTTATATACATTTCAGGCGACCCCATTAAAATCCAGGTGACCCCACATGGGGTCCCGACCCCCAGGTTGAAAAGAATTGGTGTACTGTGTGTGTCCTAATAGCGAGGAGGATGCTAATGGCTAATGGCTAATGGCATGCTTACTCCCTACACCCGCCCCACTTTGCTTTTACGTTTAGAATAATTTAAAGCGTCTTTAGCGCGGCCATAACTGTCACATGTGAGTCGATCATTTAGCCGCTGATCTCCTAAGTGTTCACGGTTAATGGGTGGAAGCAGCAGAAAACACAGGGAAATAAGTAACACCCCCAGAACCAACAGATCATTTCCTCAGAGATGGAAACTGTATCATTTCATAACACGTACGTTCAGGGCAGCGCCGTTAATCAAGAGAGCAGCCATTCCTCACACAGAACTCTTTAAGTACGTTCATAACTGAGGGGGATTCTTCTCTCACGTATATTAGTTGTTGACACCGGGGACTTTAGAACATTATATATTCTGGTGACAAGGTTAATGCAACACAATATTAGCTGCTGATACTCAGCGCTCTGAAAGCTTCCTCACTCTATATGCATGTGTATTTAACACAAACACACACACACACACACACACACACACACACACACACACACACACACACACACACACACACACACACACACGCACACACACACTTCGCTTTAGCATGGTTAGCTCAGTGAAAATAATAACCCATAGTGTGATATTTATAATCCTGACCTCTGACTACACGTGCATGGCCTGTGCACGCTGTGTTTGGATAGGCTTTACTTTATACTGTGTGACTCAATCAGGGAAGGAAATGAGAGTAAATATAAAAAAGCCATTGTCTTTGTTCAGCTGCAGCACCAACTAAATATATTAAATAACTGCCCAGTATCTTGTCTATTGAAAATATATAATTACGGTTTTTCTGATTGTCTGTGAAGCATTACGAAAAAACAAAAACATTGTTCTTATATTATTTACATAATATAACAAAACCAGAGCTATATATCAATGTGCAAGATCACCACTTTGAGAATAAATGTTTAAAGAAAATAAGTTTAAACTTGTTCCATGAACAAAGGATATACATATGAGTTCTGAACATTTGTCTCATGTTCATGTTTTGATCCGAAACCCAAATGTTTTCAAAAACAAAAGAATTGACCTTGCTGTTATAATACTTTTGGAGGGGAGTGGACATATATACTGTTATATATTCTGTAGCATAGCCTAGCTCGTTTCTGTAGCCTAGCCTAGCTCGCTCCTATAGCATAGCCTATCTTGCTCCTGTTGCACAGCCTAGCTCGCTTCTGTTGCGTAGCCTAGTGTAGTCCTGTAGTGTAGCCTAGCCTAGCTTGCTCCTGTATGGTAGCCTAGCTTGCCTATGTAGCGTAGCCTAGCTCTCTCCTATAGCGTAGCCTAGCATAGCCTTGTAGCGTAGCTTTGATCTCTCCTGTAGCGTAGCCTAGCTCGCTCCTGTATCATAGTCTAACATTGTTCTGTAGAAGTATCTCAGTCTGAGATGATCAAATAACTTCTGTGGTCGTTACATTCATCTTTACAAAGTGTGTTATTGACTTTTATTTTCTCGAACAAGCATCAGGAAACTTTTTTAAAATTAAAACTTTCAGCCTGATATTCCACTTCCTGTCATTGCTTGGTATTCAGCTGCTCTATGTCTATGGCTGCACTCGACCAAAGGTCAGGAGTCGGTCAGCACAGGAAGTAAACAAACTGTGTTAATGTTTAATCGTTTAAATTAACTTATAATTATGACAGCACTTGTATAAACGTGATTTTGTCCTCTCTGTCTCTGTAGTTCTATATCACAAACACTAACTCTGTATTGACAGTCTGCTTCATCTCTGTGAGTCTCTCCTTCCACCTCGTCTCATTCTCTTTGTGAGCTTTGCAATGGGCTTTCCTACCGAGGCCAATTCCAACGTGTCCTCGCCAAGTGACCCGTGACCACGGGTGGACAAGGTTACTAGAGTTGACTCTTACAAGCGTTTGTGCCTGAAATAGTGAGTGGGATATTGTTGTAATAAAAGTGTGAGGCTCAGGACGAACCTGCTGCTCTGCTGCCCTCCAGGCCCGATCTGACAGAAACATCAAGACAATGACAGCCGAGAACGAGAGGTGAACAAAAGCCCAAAGGATGTTAGAGAGATGGAGGAGCAAAAGGTGACAGAGCACTGGAAGCTGCTCACTAAAATAAAAGTCTGATTTAGCACCTTTACGGGCTTCTGGTCTAGAACCAAAGAGAGAACAGCATGTGCCCACGTCGGTGGACTAATAACGCACTGGAGCACTTTCATTACAATGTGTTGGACAGAGTTTCTGCATTCAGAGATCAGTTTTTCTTTTTCCTGTCATCACAACAACAACAACAACAACAACAACAACAACAACAACAACATTTTGGACATGAGACCAAACAGACCTCCGTCATCTTTCTGTGAGTCACGTGAGAGTCACGTGTGAGCGGCTCATAGAAAACTGATGAAAGCTTCAGTCAAGCACAACACAACAGTGAAGCTTTAAACAGAGCTTTGAAATACATAATCATAGGTAATAATACTACATTCATTTACTTTTGGTGGGAAACAGTTTAACATCCTATTCAAGTAATATCTATGAAGCTTTTTTAATCCAGACTGAGAAAAGGTTACAAAATAAAAGACTTAACTGGACTTTTGTGGAAGATGAGGCCAGAAATTGGTGCAGAAATGTAAATAATTCTTTATCCTAATATTGATTTATTTCCAGCTCTAAAAGGTTTTTCTGTATGTATCTGTCTCTGAATACACCACATAATGTTTGTGTGATGTTTAACAGTGTCTGGTAGATCATTTTTTAATATTAGTTCGCCTGCACAGTTGAACAATACAATACAAAATATCTTCTCCTCTAAACAAGCTGTAAAAATCTCAATAGCTTTAAATAATTAGCTTCTGTTTGCTTCTTTAAATGCTAAATTGCATTCATAATCTACTTCTAATCTACTAAACAAGCAGCAGAAGAGTCCAATCAGATTCAAGAGGTAGTGATCACCACACAAGCTCCGCCCCTACTGCAATAACAACTTGGCTGCCAGAAAAAGAACCTAACGTCGTCCACCAATCAGGAGCCAGCATTTCCCTCTGCTGACCATACAACTGTAACTGTAATTAATTAACTGTAACCAAGAATCTGTATTTTAGTTAACTGTAACTAAGTAACTAAGTATCTGAAATTAATTAATTGTAACTAAGTAACTGTATTTATGTAACTGTAACTATGTAACTGTAAATAAGTAACTTTATTTCTGTAACTATGTAACTGTAATCAACTAACTGTATTTCTGTAACTAACGAATTAACAGATACTAAGTAACTGTATTTCTGTAACTGTAACTAAATAACTGTAACTAAGTAAGTAACTATAACTATGTAACTGTATCTGAGTAGCTGTAACTAATGTACTGTAACTAAGTAACTGTGACAAACATCAAAGGAGAGCATATCCCTCTGCTGGCTCCTGATTGCCTGGTGACAAACATCAAAGGACCATCCATTACTATGTAATGAAGTGGTGATGGACAATGAAAAACTGGAATAACTCAAAAAGTATAATGTGCAGAAATGATCCACATTTTTATACCTTACTTGTCCAAATGTGTTGAAAACTGTGGAACAAGTTAGAGTAATAATAATAATAATAATAATAATAATAATAATAATAATAATAATAATAATAATAATACAATTTATGCATAATAATAGTTACTAAATTTTAATATAATCCTGGTTGGTGCTTCAGCTCATCATGGGTAACATTTGCAGGTTGTTAAAGGTCACATGTTGTCTCAGTCAGTCACTGTACAAATCCCCTCAATCCTTCAGCAGTGAACAAAACACCTCAAACCAAAAAAAAAAAAAAAAAACATCTGAGGAAACGTGTGTTTAAAAACCCTGTTTGAGACATGATAATAAGCTGTCAACTGTACGGCCGGGGGATAAACTTTAACACACACACACACACACACACACACACACACACACACACACACACACACACACTTAGAAGGTTAGCTTTGGACTCAGATTAATGTTTTTTCAGATCATGTGACTAAAGAAGTTGTTTGGCTAATGTCACTACATTGCATATGATTAAATCAAGCTTATTTGAGAAGCTGTATATAACACGAGCAGATCAATAATTTTTTTTTATTTAAAAGTCAAAATAACCATTTCAACAACATTAAGAGCATCACATACAATAAGATTTCAATCACATTGTCTTCATACTTAGCATTTCCTGAAGGAAATTGAAAAATAATCTCACAATGTCCATCAATCAGGAGCCAGAATTTTCCTCTGCTGATGATACAACTGTAACTGTAACTATATATATATATATATATATATATATATATATATATTACAATAATGTGTTTATTAATAAGCATTGAAATAATCCTTTCCCACAATAAAAATCTAATTTCCAGTCCATTATCACTGGTTGTAGTTTCATTTAACTCTATTATATCGCTAATGTTCATCATATTACAGTAAAACTCAGTGAATGATTGATTATATGATCAAATAAATGCTGGCATGTCACTCATATATTCATATCAGTTAATGGAATATATATATATATATATATATATATATATATATATATATATATATATATATATAGGCTGGTAACTATATTACCAGGCTCTAAAACAACCTTCACTGGAAACACCTTCAACAAGACATTACACTTTTTGGAATATTTTTTGTTGTCATTTTGTTTATTTTTGTGGACGTCTTGTGTGTTTTGTTTTATCTTTGTGTATTTTTGTAGTTGTTTCATATTTTTTATTTTTATTTTTGTGAAAATGTGTTGTCATTTGTATTTTTGGAGTCGTTTTGTCTTTTAGGAGTCATTTTTGTGTATATCTGTTGTCTTGTGTATTTTGTAGTCGTTCTGATAATTTTGTGTATTAGTGTTGCCTTTTTGCATGTTTTTGGAGTTAATATTTTGTGTAATTATCTATCATTGTATCGGTTTTTGGAGTCATTTTGTGCATTTTTCTGTCACTGTGTGTTTTAGAAAACCATATCACCATGGTTACGAGGTTCAACACAACCTTTAATGGAAACATGTTCAAAGAGCAATCATAAATTTCAGAAATATCACTTTTATTTTGTAAAACTGTAATGGAAACACATCTCTAATCTAATGTTGATTACTGTTTTTTTTTTTTTTTCTTTTCTGATTCTTACGGATTATCATTGATTATTGTCAGAGTTAAAACAACTTGAGTGCTGCTGGTTATCTTTGAGGCGTGCGTCCCACTCTTTAGTCGGGCTGAGGCTTCACACAAAGATATGTGTGAGGCCAACTTCCTGCAGACACCTTTTCCTCTCAGAGCGTCCCGATGTTATCATAATCCTGGACCCTGGGTGGACCTTTGTGGCTCATGGCCTCGTCTTCCTCTTGCACACGTGTGCGTCACATTATCTGCTGAGAGGCCAGACTTTATATCCTGTAAGGGTGGAGGACAGTGCATGTCGGGAACAGGAAAAGGAACTGGACACGAGCAGGATTAGGTGAGAGAATGGAAGGAACAGAGCACGGTATCTGTCTTCGTCTCTTTTTTCAGATGCATTCATGTCAAACAGCATGTTCTATATCATTGTTAAAAATGTGTAAACATGAAAAATACATCTAAATGTAAAAGTTAAATATAGATGTTAAAACTAAATATAAATGTTAAATCTAAATTTAAATGTTAAATCTAAATTTAAATGTTAAATCTAAATCTAAATGTTAAATCGGTTGCCAAGTGTAAGGATACATTTTTAGAATTTATACGAAGTGGGCAGGTCAGCGCCTGTCGATCACGGGGCCCCACCCCCGCCCCACTCCACACACCCCACCCTTCAAGGTTTTCTGCAGCCCTGGTTTTTTCATCGTTCCATGCCCTTGGCTGTTGTGCAGCCCATACACCAGTCATTACCACTCTTTGGAGTTTGTCAGTTTGAAGCGATGTCGCTATTCCCCTCTCCTCACTCACTGAGCCACAGTCAATGGTGAGGGCGGGGCCTCTTGATCGACAGGCGCTAACCTGCCCACTTTGTATAATTGCTTTAACATCCAGCGTTACACTTGGCAACTGATTTTAACATTAACATTTAGATTTTTATTTATTCTTCATGTTCACACATTTTTAACAATGACATAGAACATGTTGTTTTTCCTGAATTTGTCTCAAATGAAAGAAAAATTAGCTAAATGTTCATCATATGTCAGCTATGAAACAGTGACCGAGTTTTTACATTTGGCATCCCATACAATACACTGGTATTTTCACAAAGGAATCAAACTGTTTGGAGCTGCATTGATGAGTGAAAGTGAGGCTGAGCTAATGCTAAATGTTATTAGCTTAAATAACTGGATTTGAGTTGTCTTCATGGAGTCTTGAACATGTTTAAATTGAGCTCATCCACTTCCTGCCCTCGTTGCCGTCTCCGAGCTCTTATTTCAATGGATGCCTAAGTAGAGTTTGACTTTGAAGGCTTTGATCCAGAGGCAATGCTGTGGCATTTGACTTCTAACTAAAAAAAAGCAACGTGTCAGACCTCTGGGGTCACTGGGATCACTTATCGTGGCTGAAAATAACCAGTGGCAAGCCACGATTTGGGGAATCTAAAAGAAGGGCTGACATTAGCAGGTGCCCTGAGGTGGAATAGAGACAGCAACAGAGTAGGGTCGCTGACCTCGGACCACAGAGAACTTCTTTTCTTTTCTAATGTTTTGCTCTTTTAAACCAGACGGCCTGGTTTCACTTAGCAAAAAGGGAAAAACTGCTGAAAAGCAGCAAAAAGAGCAGAGAAAATGAGAATCAGTTAGATGGAGGTGCAGAAGAAAGAAAAAAAAGAGAGAAGCTTTTCTGAAATCATTGACCATGAGTTCTAATCTGCTTTAAGGAATAAGGAAAAAAACATCCTGAGAACCAACATCAACAAGTTGGTTCAAGATGTAATTCTTTAAAAATCCAACACTGTAAAGATTACACCACTTTCAGAAAAATATTTAAAAATATACACTCATATACTGTATATACTAAATATATTTTCACCTTTACACATAATTGGACTTCTCACATTGTGATCATGAATTTCTGTTGTTGTCTTGTTTTAAGTTCAATATTTCAGAATCAAAGTATTCTGCTTAACGTTTAAAATAGTAATTCTGAATTGAGATTTAGATGGAAAACATGTTTAATCAATTCAGCTTTAGGTGATGGTATTGGGAAGGATTCTGATTGGACGAGGGCGAACGTGATGTATTCACGCAGAAAAAAAACAAACTCCAGGTCCTGCTTCTTTTCTTTTCTGCTCCAACATACGAGAGCAAATATAAATAACTATTTACTCTTTTTTTTGATGATAGTTTTGTAGTAAATATGTGCGTCATGGTGACAAGACGAGGAAACGAGCATGCTCAGAACGACAGGAATTAATTTAAAGCAAAATAAACACATACAAGATTGAGGAATTATTCAATTCAGAATGAAAAAAAATCTTAAAAACCAGTCAATTAATTCAGATTTAAGTTTAATTCGGAATTAGGTGTTTACAAAGTGATTCTAAATATTTAGGATTTAATTTTTATTTTGAATTCAAGGGTAATAAAACATGTAAACATAGTGTCAGAATAAACTGAAGTTTCTCTAATGTGCAAACCTGAGAAGCATCACAGAGGCAGAGTCAGGTATTTTGCTTTTCTGAATTAATCAATGGATTTATTAATAGATTTTAAATGAACAGAAATGAAGCAACAAGGAGGCCCTCGTTCTGAATGTGCAAAGACATTGTCTGAACCAACAGGGCCAGGGTCGGCCCCTCCAGCCCCTAATGTAGTTGTTCTCAACATCTTATCCAGTCGTTATCTAGTGTCCCTCCTCCCTTTGGCCTAGAGCATTGTTTACGCCATCTGTCTTCTTTTGTGTCACATAAGACATTTCTGATTGTCAAATAACATACGTATTATTTGAGCAGGAAGAAATTAAAAAATGCATATCTAATATTCATTTTTAATTAGAAGATTGTTTACATTTAAAAATCAAACATTCAGTTATTGTAGTTAGTTAAAGATGACATTTACTGCCCATTGAAAGCAATGCAAATCACATACTGTACAAGATTATTGATTGATTTATTGTTTATCATTTAGGGGTCTAAGGGTTATTTGATTTATTTGGTGTATGTACATGTGTCCGGTGTGAATGCAGCATAATTATATTATGTCAAAAAAGAAATTATGAATAATAATTCACAATATCAGTGGCCAGGAACAAAAATAATTATGAATTCAGTTTGATCTGATTCTGATAAGAATGGTAGATGCTCAGCTGAAAACAGTCTTAAATAAAACTTTTCAATTCAGTCACTAACCCAATCAATCACAGACAAGGCTTTAAACAGCAATAACTTCCTGTGATTTACTCCTGCACTGTTTAAATATCTGTGGTGGTCCAGCTGATATATTACAGTATATAAGGGAGATGGTGCAGCCTGGTGTGTGACAACAGCAGCTGCTCTTTATTCTTTATTTTGTTTTCAGTGATACTGACAACATTTAGCTTTTTATGCAATAATGGGATTATCAATAAATCAATGATTAATAAACAGGAATATTGTCAGATGTGTACAACAATATATGCATTGGTTCAACCTGTTGTGTGTGTAAAATAAATCAATAAATTTTCCATATGTATTGTCCCTACTCTTAGAATGTAAAATTGAAAAACCAGCTGTTCATTTTGTTTAGTCGTATGATTTTGGGTTTGTCTGAGTTTTGAAGCTTGATTCTCATTCCTTCTCATTTAAAGAGGATAAGCACTCAGAGACTCATCCTGACTTTATATGAGCTCCCAGGAGAACGACCCCATTTCATTTTTTGACCCTCTGACCTTTTCCTCTCTGGCTAAGCTTAGCCCAAAGAAGCGCAGACCTGCTGGTGTGTAGTGTGCGTTTAAAGCCTTTGTGTGAGAGGTGTAATGAAGAGTCCTCTTTAATCCCTAAAACATACTCAGCTGCAGCTTCACCTTAAACTCTGTTGTAATGGCTCCTCCTCTCCATTGATTGGTTCAAACCAGTCAAAAAACCAGGGTAACAAGCCATGTTAACGTCTGCTTTTGTAATCCAGGTTCATAAATATCTGGGAGAGTTAGTATGGAGAACTGATAGATAGATGATGATAATAATAATAATAATAATAATAATAATAATAATAATAATAATAATAATAATAATAATAATAATAATAATAATAATAATAATAATAATAATAATTTGACTAAACCCACTCCAGTCTTTGCATTATGTAACTATAGGTTTATTACCTCTGTGTACATTTTCATACAATGAAGTTGTTAATATATAATTTTAATCAAATATAAGTAAATACTTTTGTGTCCTATTATTGATGATCTAGTTTTAAACCAAGAGAGTAAACTCCATCATAACGTATTGTCACATATTCATTGGGGGCACATTTGGTAAAAAAACATGTCCATACCTGATTCTTTTTAACATTTTGTTTTCAGTAAATATGTGACGCACTGAAATGTCAAGTGTGTTACTTAATAAAGCAGAAAATTCCTAGCTTTCTAGTTCACCTAGTTATTTTCTGTAACGCAGGTTCAATTGATGATTTTCAGCACTTTTCTTTTCCACTCTGTTATCATCAACCGTGTCCATGGAAACCCAGAATAAGTCTTTGGTGTGAATGTTTAAAAAGCCAATGTAGGACATTAGGTATTAGAACAGGAACCATTGAGTTGTAGCTCAGTGTGTGATGGCTGTGTCTGTTGTCCATTCCACTCACATTACCACAAAGGTAATGAAGTGGATAGACCTTCATCATTTAATCCCATGTTAAACAAACATGAGGAAGAATTCAGCACTGCTGCTATGCTACTCATACAGCACAGCTAACATGGAACTTTATGACAGAAAGGTGTGAGAATACCTTCTGCATTCAAATGGTCACTATAGGAGACATGCCCAGTAACCGCTGTGAAAAACTGTTTCACTCATGTTTCTTAATATATATAATTGTGTTTATATTTATTTACTTTGACCTAAACTACATAAAGACTGTGCTGACATGTTAAAGACTTGCTAAAATAAAATCTGCAAAAAAAAAAAAAAAAAGAAATTGTTTTAAAATCCTTTAACATTTTTAATTTAAAAATCCTAAACATCTTCAAATGTGGAGGGGTTAAAAATATGTTTAAATTGTTTCAAAGCATGTGAGAGGACAAGGTGTGAAGGCTGGACTGAGAACACACACAGACAAATCAATAGGAGTCAGGAAAAAGAGTGGGAAAGGTTATTTATTTGACATTGATCTGTTGTAGCGCAGCAGAGCTTAGCCTGTTTCTCTTTTGTTAACCTTTAAGCTGGAGTGGACTCATGATGACGGGGAAGTCAACTAACAGGTGTAATTTATGGATCCAACGAGGTCAAGGAAGCTCTTTGACCGACTGCTGCCCATACTTTCACAGAAGGAACACTTTACTGTGAATTAAACAGAGACACGTAATGTCTACTTCACTGATTCTAGATTGATTAACAGGCACAATAAATTGTATTGTATATTTATTTTACTAATAATATGTAAAGAGAATCAAACACAGTCTTAAACTGTCCTGCATGTTTTAGGAGTCAAGGAGTTTTAATTTACATTTTGAGTACAAAACGTATAGAGCAGGGTTTTTCAACCTTTGGGTCGCCTCAAAATAATGGGCTCACCTGAAATGTCTAGTAATAATCAAATTTAAAATATTACTCATTAGAATTATATTTTTACAAAAAAAAGCAATATATTATTTTAATTGCATCAGTGTCCTTAGAGCAGGGTTTTTTTAACCTTAGGGTCATGACCCCAGTTGGGGTTATTTTAGTTATTTTTTCAATTTTGCACAATTAAAAAACATACATTATATCACAGAAATAGATTGTGAAAATAGACAGTGCAGGAAGAGGAAGAAAGCTTAAAGAGCTAAAAATGATTAATATTATATTGAAGTATTCATTCTGCTTTTTAGATAATTTAGCAGCTTTTTAGAGAAGAAGAGCTCAGTGCGCTGACAGGCTCTGGTGGCTGAAATTAAGAACAGTTGAAGGACTCACACCTAAAAGAACTTTTACCCTCAAGGTTTATGTCTTCAACTGTCCGTGATTTACTCTCTAACTTCAGCCACCAGAATGTGTCTACACACTGTTTAAGGGAGAGGTAAGGTCCCTTAGGAAAGCTTTTCTTCTCTACTTCATTGTCTACTACCAAACCGCAGAGTTGGAACTGTCGCCCCATGCAGTCGTAGATTATTTTTCTGGTTACAATTGTTTTTATCGTCTTTCTGTAAACTAAAGAAGTTTACATCAACATCTTTAACTTGTCCGTTTTTTTAGAGCAACCAAAAGCAGCACAAGTTGTGATTTTGACTGAAAAATCAGGCTGAATGCTTGATTCTAATAGAAAACAATGGGATGTTTACAGGCAGTGGGGCCATGTGACATCATCAATCATGTGATATCAAGTTGGAGGAGCTCTAAAACTGTAAAGTAGTCCCATTTTTACAAGTTAATGTGCATAATAATGTGTTTTGTAAGACATAGATTAACTCATAAGGACATTTGAAATATCTTAAACCAAATTTGTAAAAACAGTGGAGGATCCCTTTCAAGAGTAACACCCCTGCCTTCTGCTGACGTGCCACTAGGAGGGAAATTAAAAAAAAGATGCCTTGATTATGGGTGTTACTGCTGTAACAGCAGCACTCAGATAGCCCGGTCAACGCTGTGCACGGAGACAGACTGTAATATACACAATGATGTGCTCGTACAAACACCCAGCTTGTTCAAAAGCTGAAATTTGTCGCTACATCGACAGGCACACACAATCACGATGTGAAGCTCACTCACAGCCTTACAGACATCATTCAGGGCCCTGCTCCCCACCACCCTGCGCACATATATACTGTAGAGATAAGACGGATACACACGTCTGCACACAATACGCACACTACGCACAGAATCTGTTTTTTATAGAAGCAAGGAATCAAAAACAACACAGCAGGAACATACCCAGCATTAGATTTCCTTACTTTCGCTGTCAATCAATGGACAGTGAGGGCTGTGATTGGAGGAAACCCTCTCCCTCCAATAGCAAAGCTGTAATAGCCGTCGTTCAACCATGTGGCCAGTATACCGGACATTTTACAGCTAAATACGCAAAATTGAAATTTTTTTTTTTACTAAAATGTCAAGAGTGGGAATAGGATCAATCCAGTGACGTGCAGTCAGGGTAGGCAAGGTAGGCAGTGCCTACCCAAGGGTGAATTGATGTTTTGATTATTTATTTTAGTTATAATATAATTGTAAATTATTTATTTTTCAATTTCTGATAGCCTACAATACCTATGAGTTTGAAAATGTCAGCATTTTGTGCTTTTCATAGCCCAAATTGCTAAACATCGCTATTTCCTTACCGCTATAAGGCAGGAGGAGGCCACATCCCTTCTCAAAAGCACATTGCTGCTCTGCCTCTGTTCCCATGGCGTGTTTTTATGTTGCCATTTTCTCCGTGTTTCTGTGTTTCCAACACAAATAACGGATGCGCTGCCGTGTCATGACATATATCTTGTTGGGAGAGTATGGAGGCTATATTAAATAATTTTTTATGTTTCTTTAAAGGTGTTTTACAATGTAGATTTTGTTAGATGGCTAAATGCTTGTTCATGTGGATCTTGTTGAGTTTTTTTCTTTCTTATTATGAATTTTATATTTAGATAAGCACATTTAGATGACTTTGTTGTAAATTGCGCGATACAAATAAAGTTGAATTTAATTTAATTGAGTTGAATTAACACTTGCCAGCAGAAACATATGAAATTGGTGGTCTCGATTTGCAGCACCCTGCCTACCCAACCCTAGTGCTCACGGCGCGTCACTGGATCAAACAGCTGTACTTAATACTCAAATACATATGTATTCAGTGGAAAAAAGTTAGTTTGGGGTTTACTACTTTTAAGATCCCTACTTTGTAGTTTAAATCACATTTTGAGTAAAGCAATCAAACTTTGTATAGGAATATTGTTTTGACCTCACTGATCAAGAAAATGTGGTTCTTAAGTGAAGATTTTGGTGCTTAATCCATTTAACAAGGGCCTAAAAGTGGCATGAGTGCTGTTACAAGTAGAACAATATAACCTGGTGGAGTTGTTCTTTAGACATTAGCGCTAAAGAATTTGTAGTTCTTCAGTGACTCATTTAATGCAGACTTGATTTTTAAGAACAGCACAAAGGTGGCACTAGTGCAGTTTGATTTGCCACCTTTAGGCCGTTCTTAAATCAAGTTTACAGTAAATGAATCACTTAAGATCTACTGATTCTTGAGCAGTAATGTCTAGAGAGATTCCATCTCTACAAGTACTTGTAGAGACTGTTAAATATAAAGACATTAGACCAATGTTTGTCAACACCCATGTGGCATCGCCTGAAATGTCTAGTAATTGATCAAAAACAATTACAGAATTTTTAATTATTATTATTTTTGAAATTAAAATACACAATCTTAAAAAAACTATTTTATACTTTCAATTTGCCAAATATAAACATTGTTCAAATAAAATGCAGTAAAAAATAAAAATAAAGAGAAAAAGAAAACGTACAGTATAACATAAATCATGAATTTTGTTCAAAATTTAAATTTGTTTCATAAAAAGCTACTTTTTAAAGATCAGTTCATTTTTGACAAAATGAAATTCTACTCTTAACAAAGTTAAAAGTTTTCTTGGGTTGGCGCATGATTTATTGAACCACAATTCAGTTGATTATGTAGTGTTTTGTTGCTAAACAGGGGTGGAAAGTAACAAATTACATTTACTCTCGTTACTGTAATTGAGTAGCTTTTTTGTGTACTTCTAAGTACTTTTTCAAATCTGTAATTTTACTTTTACTTAAGTAAATTTTGTTTCAAGTAACAGTACTTAATTACATTTTAAATAGATTCTGTTACAGAGTAAAATAAATCTCGTACGTGGACGGGAGTCTGCTACATTTGTGCTATTGAACATACCCTAGAGCTGTTGTTAAGATCAGCCAATAGAATGTGTATATGTCTATGACCTGCTCTGTTGATTCACGTGACGTCACTGACATTGCTGCATCGCGACAAAGCGAGAGCACTAAATTCTGATGGAGAGCAGGAAGCCTGAGAATCTGCCGTCTGAAATCATCTAAATGCTCATGTTTTGTGGAGTATATGGCTGCTCCAATCGTTCTAACCGAGTAAAGGTAGAGATTTTATAGAGTACCAAAGATTGTCGTTCACAAAGGTGAGAAATGTAAAAAGCTCACAGAAGTGGATTTTAAAGCTACATCTGCGGTCAGGAGGAGCAGAGTCTGCTGATGCCCGTGTCTGTAGCGACCACTTGATCAGATAGAGGTATGTTAGCGAGCTAACTTTGTTTTTGAGGCTGTGTTTATATAGCATTAGGTTGTTGTTAAATTTACTATTATTTACCTTCTTTCTTTCACCCCTGCTGCACACTGTGCACGTAAAGCTGAACATCCTAATGCTATTTCACTACATGTCATAAAGTACTATTCAGCAGTAGTATATATGTATGTGACAAACAAACCTCATGCATTCCGTCAGGCTAACGTTGTCATTTTTCTCAGAGCGGAGCATTTTTGTGCCCCCCGAAGTTATCTTAATGCCCCCCCATTTAATACTGGTCTCTCGTGCGACTCGTCCTCCAGCAGTGCCAGATAAGCCACTGTGCGTCTTTACGTATTATGTGCACATTTCTTTTTATAACAGCTACCCAGAGTTGGGTAGTATTGTAATGTTTAAATGCAATTTGGACGTTCTTGTTGTGTGCGCGTTCGTTAAATTAACCTGACCCAATGACGTCCGAAAAAGACGTCTTCTCAACGTTGTTTCAACGTTGACTTGCTCAATGTGAGTTCAACATTAATTATTTCTTAAAAGGATCGCAGAGCATAAATGTTAATGAAGTACACTTCATACTGAATAATGATTTTTAATAAACAGAAGCACATACACATAGTGTCTGTGACTGAGTGTGGAATTGCAAGGCTGTTTAAACTTCATTTGCAAAATTGCTTCAAACGTTGAACGTCATATCAAGGTCCAGATGAGGTCATGGTCATGACGTCAGATGCCGACCTATTTTGGACATCATATACTGTAGACGTGCAGGTGTGGTCCATACCGACCGACGCGTTATGAAAGTGATCTGGAGGTACGTGGACGTCAGATGTTTAGTGGGCACAGGTG